>NC_140606.1:39568944-39573944 GCF_057381915.1 Diplotaxodon limnothrissa | reverse complement strand
TTGCTATTAAAAGGCCCGACAGCTCAAAGCTTTGCTTCAATAAATACAGGAAAGAAGAAGAATGTGCACCCCCCCACACCCACGCCCCTTCCCCCTGTGAGACACTTCTGCCCCTCCCTGGGGTGAGGGTGCTTCTTGGTCCCGGGGTGCATGGCTGGATGTTCTGATGTGGTCGTTGGCCTGCTCTCTTGGTGGTTTGGGGGGCTGCTGTCTCTGTGCATCCTTTCATTCTACCCCTGCCTGTCTGTGCTATTGCACAGATAATAAGTCATAACTGAAATAACACAAATAGAAATGAATAAATAAACATGAACTAGAGGAGCCTACATGTATCTGGTCTTGGAAAAGCAAAATGTGTTCGGCATCGCCGTGCATTCACATCACAGTTCAGAGTGCAGAAGCTGCCAGACGGGACAGGATATCAAAGAAGAAGAAATGTTGATGTAAGGAGGAGAGAAAACACGAAAAAGCCAAAAACAGTTCAGAGAGGAGGAGAGACGAGAGAAGACGAGGAAATGTTCGACACTCACCGGATCTCCTCTCAGTCCTTGCTGTCCTTTCACCCCCGTCTCCCCCGTAATTCCTGGGATACCCTAAGGACAACAGTTCAGCCCGTCAATATAAGCAAAGGTCAGAGGTCAGCAACCACCAGCATCATTCCTCTACTTTAAAAAAAAATCCCACTGTTTCGGATCATTACAGCCTTAGGACCCTACACCACACAACATGTTCCATCTAAGCCTGAAGCCTGACTCTGTCATCCCCCATGTAGCCGGGGTATCAGAGAAACTCAGGAGAGTTTTCTCCAAGCACAACATCCCAGTGTATTTCAGACCCAGCAACACGCTCAGACAGAAACTGGTTCACCCGAAAGACAAAACTCCAAAACACAAACTTAACAATGTGGTGTATGCTGTACAGTGCAGCGAGGAATGCTCAGACCTCTACATCGGAGAGACCAAACAGCCACTTCACAAGCGCATGGCACAACACAGAAGAGCCACCTCCACAGGACAAGACTCAGCAGTCCATCTGCATCTAAAGGTCAAAGGTCACTCTTTCGAGGATGCCAATGTTCACATTTTGGACAGAGAGGACAGATGGTTTGAAAGAGGAGTGAAAGAAGCCATCTATGTCCACTGTGAGCGACCATCTTTGAACAGAGGCGGGGTTTACGACACCAACTCTCTGCCATCTATAATCCAGTTTTGAGATCCTTCCCAGACGCCTTAACACCCACTCACATCCTGGGCCATCTGACCTCAGGAATTCACATGATAAGGTGGGGCCAGGTTTCACAATGAGCTCACCCAAAACTCTGGCTGATTGGGACCCACACCCAGTTTCCCACCTTGGCTCAGACGATTAGAGGATCATCAGGGGTCCTTTTGTCCCTCTGTGGGGGGAAACTCCCACTAGGTTTATATCTGGGACTCTCCACCATTTGACCTTAGAACTGAAGAAGCTTCTCGGATGAGAGGTGAAACGTCTTCAAGCAACTTAAAGAAGTCCAGACGCTTTTCTTTGCAAGCTCCTTTGACTACGATGACCTGGATGACTGAGAACCTTCACAGACGGATCATTACAGCCTCATTTCTAAAGACACCGAGACGGCTTTACTGAAACTCACTAATGACATGATGCAGGCGGTTGTAGCTCAGCAACCTTTGACCCCTTTGATTGTCACACTCTCACTAACTGATCTGGCTGCTCTCAGGAGCCTCTCATCTTAAACTGACAGATGTTTCAGAACTGATGCTAACATCTGTACGTCCTCGTGCTAAGGCATCCCTCAGGGCTCAGTCCGGGTCTGTTTGCATCACACGTGTTAGCCGTGGGCTAGCTGCTATCTGCTCTCTCCTTTCCTCCAGCTCAGTCCCGAGGTTCTCGTGTTCGGCTCTGACGGTTTCTTTAAGGAGGTCGGTCGTTACGTGAACAAACATTTGAAGTGTGCAGTATTTGAAATTTGCCATCCAATCATGTAAAATACCTTTTAGTTCACACTTTTTCTCCCACCTTTATCCCTGTGAGTCAATTTTAAATGTGCCTGTGTTTTTGTCCAAACAACCTCCAACGGTGCAAACCAAACCGCTGCCTCATTCTTGGTTCCCTTCTCTGACTCAGTGAAATTCAGAATTCATTTGAAAATTCTAGTATAAAGTACTGATATTAAAATAACATTATATAGTTTTTGTTTTCTTTTACCGGGTTGCCGAGGTGTCCTCTCTCTCCTCGGGCTCCATCCCGTCCCGTCACTCCCTGCCGACACAGAAACACAGGAATTCCATTAAGCATGGAAACCCCCCCAATCAGCTCCCTTCCTGAGACGCCCGCTCGTTTCCTCCACGATGAGGACAGAAACTCATCGGTGTCTCTCCATCAGTGAGTCAAATCTGAACCTTTGGATCATTGTCACCAGTGTTGGTCAAGTTACTTGAAAAAAGTAATCAGTAACTAATTACTGATTACTTCCCCAAAAAAGTAATCCCGTTACTTTACTGATTACTTATTTTCAAAAGTAATTAATTACTTAGTTACTTAGTTACTTTTTAAAAACACGATTTACACCCTGAAGAGGTGATAAAGCGATAGATCTTTCAGCCCAATTCTACTTTTTCTGCATAATCCATCATACAAAATGTAATCAGATGGAAAAGTCTCTTTTTAAAACTTGTTTTGTTAGTTTTAATCTTTTAACTTTATGCATCAAGCAAACATTTAATTATCTGCAACATTCTCTGACTGGAAGGAATTAGTTTAACATTTAAACCTATTTTCTGCACATAAAATAAAATAAAATATTTTGTGTGTTTGCACTCAGTCTTTCAAATAGATGCAAGTAAAACACAGCAGAAAATAAATAAAGTCAAAGACTCAGCGGTCCTGTTGCTCTATTTTCACCTGTAAAGCAGGAGTGGGGTAGGCGGAGGTTTACCCTGGTGCAGGTGTGCCGCGGTCAGTGGAAGAATCCGCGAGTTTCTCTGTGAGTTTCCCATTACGTCGTAGCTACTCGGTGCTTGTTGGAAGTTTAGGGGTTTTTTGCTGTAAAAAGAAGTTTTCTTCCCACGCACAGCGGACACTAATGTTTTTGTCACTTTGTATGGAATCAAACTCAAAGTAAGGTCAGTACTTCCACGCTTTAAACGCTGCACGCTCATACTCTCTCTGCACTCGATATGTGATCCATTGTTGATCTGCACACAGCTGTTGTCACGAACGTCGCACTTGCTTACGTCACTGTCATGAGACATTCTCGCAAAAAGATCACGGTTTTAGTAACGCAGTAACGCAGCGTTCCTACGGGAAAGTAACGGTAATCTAATTGCCGTTTTTTGCAATAGTAATCCCTTACTTTACTAGTTACTTGAAAAAAGTAATCAGATTACAGTAACGCGTTACTGCCCATCTCTGATTGTCACTGACTCTTCGGGCTGTTTACTAATAATTTTTTATGGTGGCGGTAATATGATCAACATTTGATGCATGATGAAAATGAAAGTTGACCGTCGAGGCAGGAAAAGCAGCGCGCCGACATGCCGGGTGTTGTACTCTCCGTGTTCACTGCCTCTGAGCTTTGAATGGCCGAGGGCCGTTTCAGAGAGCTGTGACGTCTGTGTGAGAGCTCGCCGACTTCATCTGTGCTGCAGCGTTATCAGGATGTTTGCAGCTGCCGGGGAACAAAGGAAGACTTTGGAAAAAGAGGGATCTGCCTCAGATAAATGATGTTTGTGATGGCAGCCGAGCGGAGAGTGAAACTACCCTGACTCAGTGCTGACATATGAGAGCAGTCAGCAGCTGTCTCTGTGGATGGACTGCAGCTGGTAGTCCTGAGCTCAGGAACCAGCTCTCCCAGTGCTGCCGGACCTGGACCACCAACACCAGCTGCAGCCCAACAGTTCAGCATTTCACTGCATATCGGACTGTGTATGACTGTGCATGTGACAAATAACATTTGAATTTGAGCTGGACACCAGAGTCTCTGCAGAGGCAGCCGTTGGCATCGACGACCAGCGTGATGGTTAGCAGAAATGGAACTTTCAAATTAAAAGCCCGGGGTCTGGCGCTTATCTTGCTGAGTGGATGAAAGACTAAAGGAAACGTAGCGGTGTTGATAACACATAAACGATGGTGTGATTTTGCTCATATGAACCTTTTACTTTGGGTTAACAGAGGACGCTGAGCCACCAGCAGCTATGACACAACATAATAATTTATCAAAGGTTTATTAAATATTTCATTGATGTTAAAATAATTATTCAGTAATGTTTAGTTACCAGTTTATTGGGAAAATAAACAAAGGAAGCAGAAATGTGGTGATTCGGTCGTTGGTGTGACTCAGGTTTCCCGTTATCTGTCATCATCCTTCCTGTTTATGCATCGCGATATCTCACGCTACAGATCACAGAGATACCTGACGATGAAGGCGATCAGGATGAAGCTGTGCTATCTGTACGTCAGTACCTGTTCTCCGTCCACTCCGCTCAGCCCGTCCTCTCCGTCTTCGCCCTGCAGCGGTGGAAGAAAAGTCTTCTGTGAGACTTTATCAGGACGTGAGTGTTTGTGCTTCCTCCTACATTCCTGAGTAACTCACCCTTTCTCCTCGCAGCCCTCTGAAGCCCTGCAAACACACAAACGCACACACATCATCAACATCGGCTTCTGGCAAATCTGCTCCGGGACATTTCAGCGGCACTGCTTTACCTTCTGTCCTCTGATTCCCGAGCATCCCTGGACTCCCTGAGGTCCACTCGGTCCAGGTAAACCTCTCCCGCCCTGCGACACACAGACAGAGTGAGCAGCGACGCAGCAAAAGACGCAGATGATGGTTTATGATTCACGTTTGAGCAGCTGGCAGACAGAGTGACGCTCTTGGTCCGTTTTGACTCACAGAGACGACTTTCACAGATGTTTATCTCTTTATTTAAACGTCTTTTTTGTCCTCAACAACAATTCAAAGTGACGTAGAACTGCAGAGAAAGACTCATAATGGAGACGCTGAA
>NC_140606.1:39531444-39563944 GCF_057381915.1 Diplotaxodon limnothrissa | reverse complement strand
TGTTCGCCCATGTGTTCCCACTTCCCTTAATCACCTCCTGTGTATTTAAGTCCTCTGTTTTCAGGGTGTCATTGTCAGATCGGTTGCGTTGTAGGCCAAGAGTTCATGTCAAGTTTTCAGGTCAGGTCCATGTTCCTGTTGTAGGCTTTTATTTAATTTAGCTCACCCAGTTTAGTTTATTGTTAGCCTTGCCAGCCTCAATAAACGGCTCGTGTTTGGTCATTCAAGTCACGTTTTGTTTCGTTTTGGGTCCACCTTTCACTCTACACACAGTCAGCCTCGCGGATTGTGACACTTGGGCCTTTAGGTATTATTAAGAAGGTAGTTTGCATTATTATTTGCATTATTAGGGGGTAGCATCTTTGACGTCTTTTACTGTACAAATATGAAGCGCCTTGAGGTGACTGTTGTTGTGATTTGGCGCTATATAAATAAAATTGAATTGAATTGAACAGCTAATTCTTTGAACTGAAGCATTTTTAATGCAACAGTGTACCAACCAATAATATGGCTGCTGTTAGGTTAATAGTACTAACAGACTTATCAAGAAATCTGAGCTCCAGTTGTGCTGAGTGAAATTTGGGGACTTTATTATGCACTAATTAGCATCTGTGGGATGCTCCCATACAGGCTGTGGAAACAAGTGCTATAAAGCTATAAAGTGATCCACTTTGTTTTCCAAACTTCGGTCAGATGTTTGTGAGCCTTTGCTAATCATAGATTTATCAGTGTCATGTTGGTGTTTAAAGACATCCAGTATGCTGTACTGACTGTAGAAATATCTGAGCTAATGAGTGTAAAAACCCAGAAAACTTCTGAAGTTACTGTTGCCAACATAAAATCTTCCTGCTTGCTTTTCTTACAATGATGTGGGAAGAATCGTGTTTTAAAACGCTTCTTCTCAATCAATTTGAGGATTATTTACGTCAAGTCTGAAATTCAGAAATGTGCTGTTAGTATAATCATTTATTGTATCCTTGCAAATCCATTTTCTTTTGCTTGATGTAATTAGACGTTTAGTTGCTTACCTGGTTTGGTGGAGTTGCACAGGACTTCCGTGATGTTTTTGTAGAGTTTTTCCAGGGCGTCAAAGTTATCCACGTAAAAAACTCTGGCTTTATCTTGACCAGCCATGACCTCCAGCTGTTTCTTGTTGGCTCCTTCTACTCCAATACTGAAGACAGTGACCCCTTTGTTTCTCAGAGCCGCAGATGGTTCATTCAGACTGTGTGGGTCAGTAGCATCGCCATCGGTAATTACCATGAGGATCTGAGGCACCTGCAGCTCTGCCCGTCCACCATAGTTAGCATCAAAGAACTGTAGAGCATATTTCAAAGCTTTGCCAGTGTATGTGTCTCCATACGGGGATTTGAGAGCCATTATGGCCTGGGAAACCTCCTGCTTGGAGCTGAACTGATTGAGAGTGAAAATAGACTTGGGTTCATTCGCGTAGAGGATGACACCGAAGCGGGTCAGGTCTTTGCCAACTGTGGTTTGGTTCACCATTGACTGCATGAACTTCTGCATGCTTCGAAACTTTTCCAGGGTTATGCTTGTGGAGCCGTCCACCAAGAAAATGATGTCAGCTCTTTCTGTCTTCTTGCATTCTGGTGGTAAAAAGCACAAATGTTTGGTCAGAGGGAATGGGAGCAGGAACGTCAAGGAACAGCTCTTTAAAACCTCCTAAGACCCAAACCCTTTCATGGCATGCATTTTTAATTTCTCTTTGCTATTTGGGCTGATTAAGACCTGATGAATGTAAAAAACATTTTCTTTTTACCTATTTTTTTGTTTCTGAGAAGAATGATATTCGTTTTTAATTTTTATAGAGCAGTGTAATGTCCTCGTAAGTGGATATTAGGCCCTTGTAGAAAAATATTAAGTATTGTGGTCTAGAAAACCCAAAATGTGATGTCCACATATGCGGACGTCAAGTCCTAGAAGGTTAAAATATTAAAGTGAAGGCGACGAGGATCTCTTTATCATGTAGGGTTGATGTACCACAATAGGTTTTAATGGTGGAAGAAACTGGAGCCACTGAAAGAAAGCTGCAAACACCCAAACAGAAAGTCCCGGATCTGCTCCAGAAGTTCCCCGCTAATCTATAATGCTGCTAAAATCATCCCTGTCTCTCTTCCACAGCATGTCTTTATCCCGTCTTCCTTCTCTCACCCCAACCAATCACAGCAGATGGCCCCGCCCCTCCCTGAGCCTGGTTCTGCCGGAGGTTTCTTCCTGTTAAAAGGGAGTTTTTCCTTCCCACTGTCACCAAGTGCTGCTCATAGGGGGTCATCTGATTGTTGGGGTTTTCTCTGTATGTATTATTGTAGGGTCTACCTTAAAATATAAAGCACCGTGAGCCGACTGATGTTGTGATTTGGCGCTGTATGAATAAAATTGAATTCATTCCTAACCACCACATTGACCTCATTATAATACTGTAGTTCTCATGTTACACAGGTCGGAAAAACAGAGGACCCTTTTAATGTGGGACTCAACAAGTATGTATTCAAAGAGGAGTCCTTTCCTCCTTGGAAAGATGAGTGGACGAATGACAAAATCTTTCCTGTCTTTACACAAACACATATTACAGAACAGGATCCTTCTCATTACAGCAAGGAGCCCATTAACTGGCAGACTACTGAATTAACCTGTTAAAGTAAGAAGCCTCAGACTTGAATGATCTCATCCCTTCTGCCTGGCACTAGACTGCAAACTGTAAAGATTTTTATATTTACAAAAACAAGGATATAGTTCACGTTTCGGGTTGGTCCCAGTCTCCTCTCACCTCTCTCCGGATCACAGAGCTCCAAAGCCACTTGACTCTCCAAGTCCCTCAAAGCATCAAAGTCCCTCTCAGCATACATCCTATCTTGGGATCCACTGATCTCGAGCAGCTGGGTGGTGTTGGCGTCCACCACTCCAATGGCGTAGACCACCACTCCTTTGGCCCTCAGATCTTCAGCGGGGCGTTTAACTGCATCTTGAGCCTCGCCATCTGTTATGACCACTAGCCTCTGCCTCAGGCTGGGCCGTCCTCCTCTGGCTGCATCAAAATACTGAGATACTTCTCTTATGGCTTTGCCCGTGTACGTGCCTCCACCCATCTGCTTCATGCTATCGATGGCTGTCGACATTTCTTCTTTGCTGTAGTGGACGTTGAGTGGGAACTCGAGGCTTTGGACAGTGCTGAACTGCATGACGCCTACGTGCACCTCATTCTTCCCAATGATGGACTTCCTAATGACCGATTTCATGAACTCTTTCATTTTTGTGTAGTCTTCGGCATAGATGCTTCCAGAGCTGTCAATCAAGAAGACGAGGTCGCCTGGTATATCTTTACAAACTGTAGGCAGAGTAGCACATCCATGTTAGCATCGCTGCTTGTATGTTAAATAATAATTACCCTGTTTCAAGAAACAAAGGTGTCCTGTGTTGAACGGCTCTTGTCCTCTCCAGCCTTCTATGACCACGTGCAGCATATTATATCTATATATCTGTCTCTATGTATAGATACATTTTGGCTAATATTTGCTCACTTTTATCTTATTCCTCTGGTGGCATTTGATAAGTACGACAATTTCATGCATATTAATTCAGTATTTTATGCTAACACTTAAAACAGTGTCTTTCTCAGTGTAAAAACTCATTTCTGTTAAGGTGACGAACTCCCTGATATCCAACGATTTATGTCATCAGTAAAATCTGTTCTCCTTTCACTTTGCTTATTTCAGTTTCATTCTACTCTTAACTACTGGTTTAAGGCTGAATACGGCAGTTTTATACGGCTCTTTTCATTAAACTTAAACCCAATGAGATATACAATGACTTAAACACTGAAAATTAATAAAATGCAGCTGCAGTATGTGCTGCTTGTAACCTCTAGACATGCATTTGTAGCATGAGTGTGGTTCATTTCCCCTCACCGTCTGTAGAACAGATATCTGTGATGATTTCATCTTTGATCGACTTTAAGGCATCGAAATTATTGACAAAGAAAGTCCTCTTGGGGTCACCGGAAATCTCTTCCAGCTCAGGCACGTCGGCGTCTTTCACCCCAATGGTGTAGACAATGACACCCTGCTTCCTCAGTCGCTCTGCTGGAACCTTGACCTTATCCTGAGATTTTCCATCCGTGATGACCACCAGGAACTCGGGGACTTTGTGACCACGAGTGACCACAGCTCTCTCAAAGTGTGGACTCATGAATTCCAGGGCCTGCCCCGTCTGTGTGCCGCCGCCTACTTGTCTAATTTCCTCCACAGCTTTCTCC
This sequence comes from Diplotaxodon limnothrissa, assembly GCF_057381915.1. Taxonomy (NCBI): domain Eukaryota; kingdom Metazoa; phylum Chordata; class Actinopteri; order Cichliformes; family Cichlidae; genus Diplotaxodon; species Diplotaxodon limnothrissa. Next base: position 39,559,671 of record NC_140606.1, on the reverse strand, counting down.
AGCGTGGATGCATCTGTGTAATCGGTCAGATCAAATTCCAGGTTTGGCGAATCTGCGTATTTGGCAACGCCCATTCGGATATGCTGAGGCCCGATACGGAAGGTATTAATAAACTCAATGATGAACTTCTTCATGTCATAGAAGTCAGTGGGGTGAATGCTTCCCGAGTGGTCGATCAGGAAGAACATGTCTGCTTCATCGGTCTGCACGCAGCCTGGAAAGGAAAAGCAAACATTCTGAGTTTTGCAACTTTAAATTTGTTAAAGAAGTCATGATGTTCAAGTTAAGTCATGAAAGTGTAAGAACATGCTGGTCCACACCTTCTTTGATGCCAGCTCTTCTTGTGCTGACTGAGACCGCCTGGTGAATGATGTTATAGCAAAGAGTCTTCTGCAGGTTCTTCTTCAGACCTTTCAGCTTGTCAAAAGTGTCCACTATGAACACGTGCTTGTTGGGGGGGTGGGACGCTATCTGGTTCAGTTCAGCCTCGTTGGCATTTTGGACTCCTACAGCGTAAACGGTGACGCCAGCGCGGCGGAGAGCAGCTGCTGCCTCGGTCACGTTATCCTGCGATTCGCCGTCTGTGATCACGATCGCCACCTGCTGAACGCCCTTATCTTTCCTGCTTCCAGCGTCCTCCGTGAAAATATTTTCGCGAGTGAAGTCGAGGGCAGCTCCGGTGTTTGTACCACCTCCGCGATAAGGCAGGATTTTGATGAAATTCAGCAAACTGTCCGTTTCATTAAAGCTGTTGAGGTAGACCAGCGCTGTGGCTCGGTCGCTGTACGTAACGATACCCACCCGAACTCTCTTGTCACCGACGTCAAAGCCGCTGACAATGGACAGCAGGAAAGAGCGCACCAGGTCGAAGTTCTCAGAGCCGATGCTTCCCGACTCGTCCACGATGAAGACGAAGTCCGCCAGTTTGGCTGCTTTGCAGTCTGTAAAGGGAATCATAATCTCGTTATCACTCAAGCATTCTGATTCAGGATGTGACGATGACGCCACACTAATTCTTTTTGCTTTTTGTTAATGTGCAGCTTCACCCCAGTTCCACAAAGGTTGGGATGCTGTACAAAATGGGAATAACAGCAGAATACAACCTCACATCTCAGTACACAGCATCACACTTTTTGGAATTAGGGTTAAATATGTGTTGCTAGTAGGTCATTTGGTTGGATGTTGTTTCTTTGGCACAGAATTCCAGGTACGTGACAGCTAATAAAGGTTTCCCATCCAGGGTGCCTGTTTCTGTATTGCCCTCATATTCCGCACTCAAACTAAAGAATTAGTCCACATATACTGTCGAGGATCATTAGAACGAACAGATCCATGTTATTTGTTTTAATAACTCATGTAGGCAGTCGCAGTGGGACACCCACTACATGCTGAGAATCCTGTCCTGTCTTCCTTCTCTCACCCCAACCAATCACAGCAGATGGCCCCGCCCCTCCCTGAGCCTAGTTCTGCAGGAGGTTTCTTCCTGTTAAAAGGGAGTTTTTCCTTCCCACTGTCGCCAAAGTGCTGCTCATAGGGGGTCATATGATTGTTGGGTTTTTCTCTGTATCTATGAAGCGCCTTGAGGCGACTTTTGTTGTGATTTGGCGCTATATAAATAAAATTGAATTGAATTGAGAAGTGACACTAGCATTTCAAGCGTTTTGACAATGTTGAAGTGTAACACAGTTTCGGTTAAATATATCTCAATGATGTCGGTTCTACTGCCCGTGAAGCTAGCAACAGTTGTCTCTTACCACCCATACAGGCTGGCTTTCCACTCATGACTGACTGTCACATTTAAATGCAACTAATAAACACATCTATGTTGTGAAGTGGTACATTTAACACAAACCGTCACCTTGTGTTTGCACTGTCTAAAGCTAGCATATGATAAAACTGTGACTTTCTCACAACAACAGACTTCATCTGACTAGAAGGCTGTGATTTCTCTGTAGGGAAGGTCAATCTGCATCTAACAGGCTGAAAACGTGAAAGTAAAAATAAATGTTAAAATATTTGATGTCCTGGGGTGAAAATATGGAAGCATGAAGACATCTCAGATGTTCTCGCCACAGCATGCTGGCGTTTCCAGCAGAATAAGTTTATCATCAAGATTAAAGGTAATAAAACAGGTAATTTACGTGACTGTTCCTTTGTGAATAACCTTTTTCAAACATGCACAGGAGTTGATTTTATGACTGATGACAACAATAATGAAAGTAAAGACTTTTCACCGTGAGTGAGAGTGATCTCCTCTTCCTCTCTTTCAAAAATGGTCTTTAGCGTGGGCACTGCATTGAAGGTAGACTCGTACACGTACGGCGCTGTGGCTATTACACGCATTTCGTCCATTGATGCACCGAAGCTCACTCCCACGATAGTTACTCCTAGTGATTTGATCAGACGTGTCTGCTTAAAAACTGGATCATCTGAGTCTTTTCCACTTAGAACAACCAGAAACTGTCGGAAGCCTTGGGATGCCCGACTTCCTGATTCATTCGTGAAGAAATTAGAGCTGGCGTACTCCAGTGCACTGCCCAGGTTGCGTGGCTGATTGGGCTTAAGTCGGCTCTGGCGGAAGGACCTTACGCCAGTGAGCGCCGCCTCTTTGGTTTGGAAAGCATTAAGGAGAAACTCCACTTTGGTAACCGTACTGTACTGGGCCAGTCCGAGACGGTTGCCAGAAGCTCCAATGTTGAGTTGATTGACCAGTCGGACCAGGATGGTTCTGACCTGCTGGAAATCTGCTTGACTGATGCCACTGTCCACCAGGAAGAAAATGTCTGCAAACTTTTCTGCCAAGGCTGTAAATTAAGAAGAAAACAGTCCTTCACTATTATTATATGCATTTCCATTTATATGAAATTAAACTACCTGCAGGTCTAAAAGACAAAGGTTTGGAATTGTTGTTGTTTTAATTTCAGTTTGTAACCACAACCCTGCCCTGGATGGCACGATTCTCTTTCATCTGCACAATATTTTTAAAATTGGACACACGCTGTCTCAGAGCGATCCATTTGTTGCTTCTAATTTCCTTTTTTGTGTTTTTTCCAAAACCACTCAGAGAGGACACAGAACGACGGATCATATTCTCCATATTAGGGTACTAACTTAGGTGCTATAATATACTGACAGGGACTAGAAAGAGAGAGCAGATTTCTCCTGTTTTGGCTTCCTGTTAAATCCAGAATTCAAAATCCTGCTCCTCACATACAAGGTCTTAAATAATCAGGCCCCATCTTATCTTAATGACCTTGTAGTACCATATCACCCTATTAGAGCACTTCGCTCTCGCTCTGCAGGCCTACTTGTTGTTCCTAGAGTATTTAAAAGTAGAATGGGAGGCAGAGCCTTCAGTTTTCAGGCCCCTCTTCTGTGGAACCAGCTTCCAGTTTGGATTCAGGAGACAGACACTATCTCTACTTTCAAGATCAGGCTTCAAACTTTCCTTTTTGCTAAAGCATATAGTTAGGGCTGGACCAGGTGACCCTGAATCCTCCCTTAGTTATGCTGCAATGGGCTCCAGCAAGGCTGGACAATGGTCCGTTAAGTTTACCTAAAGAAGTTATAGTCAGCAGTGATGGTTAACCAGTTAAAAAAAAAGAAAAACTGGTCATAATGTCATTAAAAATAAGGAAGTGTAAGTTAAGCAACCTAATTTCTTCAATTATAATAAATAATAAAGACTGAATTAAGAATGTCAGAAAATCTAACGTTAGAGTCCACGTTTGAACGAGGGGTGGCATTTGTTACACTGAAAACATGTTGTCTTTGACTGTCGGGGGTTTTCTTTCTATTCGCTTTAAAGCAAAGAACGTATCTGTTTCATACACATTGAGTGGTGGATGAGAAAAGCCTTCAGGGGTTCTGCTGCAGCTTGCGGGTAACTCGACTAACATCTCTAAATGATCAGCCGATACGTTCCCGATTGCTATCAATGCAAACTGAGCAGAAATCCTCTGACGCAGTTACATTTTAAATCCCTGACCAGTGAAAATAGAACTAAGCAGCATTCAGGTATTCATTTCCTTCTCTTATAATAAACAATTCTGTAAGGACGTTTTCTTTGTCTCACCTTGACTCCGACTCTCCACGGAGATGCATACAGTTTGCAGCAGACTGTCTGTTAGCCGCTGTAGAGCCTGGTAGCTATCGATAGTGTAAAGGAAGTGGTGTGCAGGTAGGTTTACGATAGACTCGAGCTGCTGCTGGTTAACATCTCCCACCCCAATGGCAAATATGATAACTCCTTGATCGCGCAGGCGCTTGGCGGGCTCGACTACGTCATCCGTGGAGTCCCCGTCTGTGATGACTACAGCAAACTGAGGAACTCGCTGGCTCGCCCGGCTCCCTGCCTCCTGAGTGAAGTACACTGACTGGAGGAAGTCAATGGCCTTTCCTGTTTCTGTGCCTCCTGTTCGATATGGAAACTGATCGACTTCGGCCAGCAGAGAATCCTTGTCCATGTGATCTTTCAGCAGAAACTCCTGGTAGGTCTCGTCGCTATACTGAGCCAAGCCAATCCGAATTTTGTCAGGGCCAATGTCAAGGCCTAAAATGAAACTTCGGAGAAACTGCCTAATTTCCTCAAAGTTATCAACGCCAATGCTACTTGAGCTGTCAACCAGGAAGACGATGTCTGCCACGGTGGCTCTGGCACATTCTGGAAAAGAAGAAGAAGAAAGTCAGGAACACGAGAGGAAAGTCAGTGAAACCTACATTTCTCGAGAAAGATAAAAACTTTGGGCGGGGCTTTCCCGGTTTTATATTTAATAAATGGTCAATGGACTGGTTCTTATATAACACTTTTCTACTCAGACTTATTTTACCTTGAGACGACAGTTTGCATGTTTATGATGATGAACCTGTTAGTTCATGAGCCCATTGTTAGTCAGCGGGCTGGTTTCAAACCTGCAGTCAGCTGAGACCGATAAAGTCACCTGGATGAGTGACCAAACGTTCTGAAAACACCATGTCCAGATGAACAGAATCAAGCTTTTGGGGTTTACCTGGAGACAGTTGCAGGAGTTGTCGTTTGGCTTCTTCTACAGTTGTGCATAGCGTCTGGATGATGTTCTGAGAAATTCCCTGCAGCGCTGCAAAATCTGACACACTGTAAACATGCTGATCGTCATTTGCAATCTCCCTCAGCTGGCTTGCATCTGCATCTTTGATACCAATTGCATACAAAACAATCCCTCTTCTCCTCAGGTTCTTAGCATGAGACTCTACATCGTCTTGGGATTTGCCATCAGTGATCACCACAGCAATTTGCGGCACTTTCTGCGCAGCTCGGCTTCCAGCTTTCCCCACAAAGTGTTCGTTCGACATGAATTCCAAGCCTTTACCGGTCATGGTGCCGCCCCCCCTGTAAGGCAGTTTGATGATGTTGTTGAGGATGTCGTCCTTGTTCTCAAAGGTGTTGAGCAGAAACTCTGTGAGTGGATTGTCACTGTACTGGACAAGGCCGATGCGGACGTGATCAGGGCTGACATCAAAGCTATCGACCAGCGTGAACAGAAACTGGCGGATCTGCTCGAAGTTCTCAGCGCCGATGCTCCACGAGCCATCGACCAGGAAGACGATGTCTGCCACGGCCTCTTCGGTACAGACTAAGAGGAAAGGTCTTTAAGTCACGGAGAGGAACTGCTGGACGCTAAAAGGAAATCTCTCAGTAGCTGAGGACGTTTGGCAGCGTGAGGTGTCAGCGTGGCTTATAGACAACAGAGGTGGGCTGTGCCATGTGACTGCTGGAAAAGAAAAATGGGCATGTTGCCGCCGGCTCGTGAAAAGCCTCTGGACTGGAGCAGGGATGCTTGCTGACAGCACTCACCTTCAGGGTGGAAAAGCGTGAGGAAAATGAGAAAAAGCGGCGTGTGGCTTACAGCTGGTGTTCGTTGCCTTCAGAAAGCTTTGCTTTCGTTAGCAGTGACCTGACTGCTAACGAAACCCCGACCTTTAACCCTCGCATCTCATTCATGTGCCTGGTTGCAAAAACATTTCCACACTAACCCTAATAATTCGGGGCCGTCTCAGAAACACCTTGAACACGTTCAACGTGAGCGTGCTCCAGTTGTAATACAGCAAAGGCCCAATGACAGCACTACAGGTCAGGTTCACCCATTTTTAATAGATACTGTTGGTGAATAAGAGCGAGTCAGATCTATTTTTACAGAGGCTCTTTTTAAAGTACAGCTGCTGGACAACTTTTCAAACCCAGAAAACTGCTCCCTCATCAGCAGCTTGATTATGGTAAAACGGGCGTGTGGAGAAGAAGGGGACACACCCCGAGGAGCCAATCAGAGCCACGCACCGGGCCTTCCTTCTCTCTGCTGCTCACGGTGGATCATCTGCACCCACCTCAACCTATCCCAGCGTCTTCCTCTTCTCCTGCCTGCAGCTGCATCTTCATTCTCCACCCTCCCTCCATCCTGCTCACTGAACACCTTCAGCTCAGCTCCACTGTCCCAAGTCTCACCTCCATCCTTGAACCTTCCCTTTCACTCTTGCTGCTATCCTTCAGTCACATTTGCCTCCACCCGCTCCACCCTGCCTGCACTCTGTCCTGTGGATGTTAAACCTTCACCATTTCTGCTCCTGCATGTTCACCTGCCCCCCTCTCATTCACACACATGTATTCTGTCTTCTAGTGGACTTCATCCCTTTTGCAGACGTCTCAGCACTGCTGACGAATCACATTTCCTGGCTACACGCTGCTAACTTCAATCTGCTTTTTTATTTCCAGTCATCATCCACAAGTTAATGCTACATTTTTCAGGGATAACTTATGTATTAGTTTAATTACTGACAGTGACCATGGACTGCACCTAAACGTCCAGCTCTACATAATGTTGGAGAAGTAATTTGTGGTTAAACAGATACTAAATGTTTCTGTGTGGCAGCGATGCTGGAACGACAGGATCAGTGGAGGAAGTTTTAATCTGGAGCCTGAGACCTAAGAAGGAAAATGTTTTATGCAGCCAGACACCCGTCGAAGCTTTGTGAGCTTGTTAATTGTGCGTGTGCACGTGCTCAGCTGCAAACACATTCCTGTGCAGGGTTAGTGCTCCGTGTGTGAACTTCAAAACTTACCTGTGTGTGTGTGTGTGTGTGTGTGTGTGTGTGTCAGTGTATGGATGGTATAAACAGCTTCCACTGATGTCATACTTTCACCAGGACGCAGGAAGTGGAGCCATAAGCTGCATAATCACACCCACCTGTTGTCTGAGCGCCGCTGCTGCAGAAACACGCCGCCATGATGAGGCCGACCAGAGCAGCCCGCCTCCACTCCATGCTGGATCGGGTTTCTCTGTACCTGCGACAGAAACAGAGTCTGTTTCACATCTGGAAGCAGCTCCATCACAGCGGGAGCTGCTCCAAACATCTGCTCCACGAGGAACGTGAGGCTGAGTAGATGTTTGCGGAAGCTTTTTGTGCCAAAACAGGATTTTGTTATATAACAGAGACAGAAACACAGCAGAGACACGAGGGGAGGAACAATATTTATGATAATTATGGGATATTTCAGCCCCAGTTAAGATACTTACAATCGTCCAGGTTAAATTATTGGACAATTATGTGTAACTTAAATTTTTTAAATAAAGGTTTGAAGGATTCGTCTAATAAATTGTTCATGAATGAACATGAATGGACGACATGTTGTTTATTAATGCACACAGTGTTCGTAAGGCATGAAAATAAAAACTAGCATGCATCAGGAGAACGGTCCACAGTCTGCATCTGCAGCCGAGGATGAACCCTCCCTCCACACACACACAGGAAATATGGATTTGCATGTCAAGATATGACAGGAATCATCTGATGTTTCCCAATCTTGTAACAGTAAAGAAGCCATCCAAAAATTCCTGCATCCAGTAAAGTAAATCACTTCCAGCCCCGCTTCTGAGCTGAGACGTGAGATGTAGCTCATAATGATGATGATGGAGCGTCCTGATTGGTCAGTTTTTAATCAAGCTGAAATAGTTCGCTCAGCGTGTCTCGCCCACTGATGTTGAAAGTTTCAGTATAATTATTGAAACGACACATTCCTGCTCGCAGCCATGAACTCATCTCCTCGGGGTGCTGTGAAACCAGAACCGCAGCACCGCAATAAAAGCTACAAATCATCGAGCGACAGCTACGAGGTCACCAATCACGTCTGTGCGACGTCTGTAAACCAGTGTCAGACACGGGGAAACTATTAAAACTCGGCGTGTGTGAGCGCACTGACAGGAAATAAGATGTGACGCTCAGTTTGAATAACATCAGCGTTGCCGTGGAGACGGCAGGGGAGGAGCCAGCAGGAATCAGGAAATTGTAATTTAGTCAAAAGCATTTTGTGAATCCAGATGGCGCAGCATCCGTAGCATCCAGGCGGGAAGCCTGTTAGCGGGTTAAAGCTGGGTTCTTTCTAATGTCCAGCAGGGGGCGACTCCTGTATTGAAGTGTTTCTGGTGTGACAGCTCAGGGAACTATGAGGTCTCAGTCGCTGGTTTCAGGTCGGATGTAATTAAAACCATGAGGATAATTCTGGAAACGAATCCCGTTAGAGCAGAAAGGACGAGCGAGATGATCGAGGGGTACGCTCTAAGGTTAATGAAATGCTTCTGTGTCCTTCACTTACTCGTATCCACCGTCAGCACCACACCAACCAGTGGCTATGTCCATCTTTTATATACAGTGTGTGTAAAACAGGCTAAACCCTCAGACATCCTCGGCTGGTTTCTGCTGTCGTTGGGCCAAACGCGATATCTCCACGTGCAGCTCCACAGCCTCAGCAGCCAGATGAGTCAGACTCTTTCTGGTGTTTGCAGCCAGAAGACTTCAGAGCATCATCTGGCTCTCCTCACGGCCTCACGGTGCCATTTCCTGAGATCTGTAGGCAGCAGACAGTGTCTGGCCACATCACAGGCCGGATGAATGAGAGAATATTTTAAATGTTCTCTGGACGATGGTGCTTCAGATGCAGAGGAGCTCCCTGCTGGTTTTTACTGCCTCTCTACTTTCTTGTCTCACGCCCGCCTCCATAAAGTCTCTGCTCTCTGTTTACTTCCTCATTTCAAACTCTGTCCTCCCTGAACTCCTGCTCAGATCACCTCACAACAAAACAACATCAGTATTTAATCTGTCTGTGTTCAGTTACCATCATTAGAAGAGCAGGACAAACACTGAGGAGTGAACGATGAGAGGAGCGGACTGGTGTTGCAGGTTTGGGTCATGGTTAGCATGCATTTAGCCACATGCTAACCAAACACATTCAGAAATTTTACATGCAAATCAGACCATAAAGCACAGATGACAGAATCCACATGTCAACAGTTTAAGAAGCTGTCAACACGTTGTTTGCATTTGTGCTTTTTTTCTGCAAAGCATTTCAAACAAACTTTTTCTATTTGCACAGAATTATAAAATCACCAGGACCAGTTTTATTAAGTGACTCACAGCACGAAGCACTGCTGTGAACAAAGTTCAAACTGAGGCACAGTACGAAACAGGTTGGAGCTGTCACTGAGAGAACATCAGGACAAAAACAAAAGAAATCAGATCCGGCGTTGAGACAAAGATCTGGTGATGCTCACACAGCAGGAGGTGGATGTATGACGATGAAAAATCGATGAGTCTAAAGAGCCGAGAAGAAGCGAGCGAACGGGTCAGCCCAGATGAGAATCTTAGTCTCAAAGGAGACGATCGCTAGAACCCTGCAGAGGAACGGACGCCAAAAACTTCTGCAGAAGAGACACCTTCAAGTCAGACTGCAGTGTGCCGAGGACGACCCGGAGAAAGGTTCATGTCCCACAGGGAAGCAGTGGCAGGATTACACTGTGATACTGCAACGAACGACCTCCAGAAGACCAAAGCGAGCGCTACTGTCCGGTCTGACTGTGGGCTGACCTGAAGACCGAGGTCCACGCCAGAAGGTCATCACATCTGGAGGAGCCCGAGAGGTTCTCCAAAGCAGAACGGGCTGGGTTCACCGAGGCGACGAGAGGACGGTCATCCACACACAGGTGAGCCGCTCTGATGCACTTTAATCAGAGTTGTGGGATTAATGAGCCTCGTTAGCTTCGGGTGTTTGCTGTTACCGCTGCACAGTCGTCCATCTTCTCCTGCCTGTCCCAGCAGGGACGGACCTGTTAGATCTCTATCAGAGGCGTGGGCGGCGTGCACGTCCTCGCATGATTCACGAACAGCAGTGAGAACGAAGAACGTTGTTTACTGAGAGAGGACCATCGTCTTGGACGAATTGTTCACACGGCGACACAATCGTGCACGACGTGCAGGTGAGCCGTGAAACCAAAATAACGTATCTGACTAACGTGCGTCCTGGATGGTGCTCGAGTGAGGATTTGGGCGTGGCTACTACAAACCAGAAGGTTTTACTGGCTTTTAGTTCCCGATGAATAAAGAGTTTAATATGTTAGTGATCTGTCCTGAGTCATGGTTTCCTCCCGTCTCCTGCTGCCACACACTTCCAGTGAATTTCACCAGCTGATTGCAGCTAATAAAGATTTCAAACTCGTCTCGATTCTTTTCCAAGGTGCTGCAGATAAATCTGCTTCGTCCTCCAGGCAGCAAAAGCAGCTCTGGATCTGTGTGGGCTTCATTTATTGGACGCTCACGCCTCCCTCTCTCCGTCTACATGTATGAACATGTGTTCGCCCACGAGCGTATTTCAGAGCTGTGTTTAATCACGGGCCAAATGCTCTTGGCCCTGTGAGTGGAGGCGGATTTGGGGGAGGGTTATTCTAATGCGAGGCATGTGGAGGTCATCAGCGCTCCAGTGATGGCTGATTGAAGCGAGGTCCAGCTCTAGTTACACGGACCTCCAACTGTATTTACTCGGAGCGTGAGCGGCTCTTTCCTGTTGGCTCTATGGACCGTAGATGTTTGATGTTAAAGAATGAAGGGCCTCATGCTTTCTAGTTCAAACTGGTGTCACACATGCAGGAGGTTCTCCTCGCTGATGAGGACATTATAGAGCTGACGCTCTGCAGGCGCGCTGAGGACAGTTTGTGCCCTCCGAGCAGCGTTTAGGAGAACGCTGCATCGTGGACAGCTGCATGAAGCTGGAGCGTTTCTAACATGAATCTGTGTCCGAACAACAATCCCGCATTCAAAGCCTCAGCTGTGGAGGTCAAAGAGGAGCTGAGACTGGACTCGTGTTGAGCGAGCCCCCCCTCTCGCCGCGGCTGTCTGGAGAGGCTGAAACTAAGAAATGCCGTCTGACCACAGAGGTCTCGTGCCAGCCCACATGAGCTGACGGCTCAGTTCAAACCCTGAATCCAGCAGCCAAGTCCCCCCTCTTCGATGGTCCGCCCCACATACGAGTGAACTGTTTATCTGCTTTAACCTGCTCACTGTCGCTGTGCGTCTGCAGGACGCTCTGGAACCCACGCCCACCCCAACCTCTTCTTTCCAGCCTCCGTCTGACTCAATGTGCTGCTCGTTTCTCCAGGTGTTGCTGCTGAGCCCGTTCTCATCCTCTGGACGTCCAATGGAAACACCTCCAAGCATCAGCCTCGCATCCCTGTGGATGAGCGGGGTTACTGCTGTGATGGGGCAAAAGCTCAGCCTGGTACTTGAAAGTGAAATCCTGGACTGAGCAAATCGATCTGAGCAGTGGCTGAACTTTTGATTTATGCCAACCTCCAAAAGCCGACTCTGCGATGTCAGCGTGTCCCTGCGTGTCCTGAGGAGGAGGCGTCTGACAAAAACAGCTCTGTATTAATCACATCATAAATGTGCATCTCACACAGCGTTAATAGCTCCAAATCTATAGAGGTCAAAGACTTTGTGACTCCTGTGGAGTTTCCTGATGTCACGGACATCAGACACTCATCAGCCGTCTTTTAGCGATGAATGAAAAAGGAGAAAGGAGAGGCCCGACAGCTACATGCGTGCAGGTAAAGTGAGACTGGACGTCACGCTTGCTCTGGAGCTCAGACAGGAGCGTTTTCACGATGCAGAACATGAACGAGCTTCACTGAAACGGTCAGGAGGACCTGGAGCTGCTCCCGTGAACAAACACAGGCTAATGCACGCGGCCGATGCTAAACCTGCACTTCCATCCAGACAGAGAATAAACACCACACAGCTGAAACAGTCGCACACCTCTGCTGTGACCACACAGCGACTTCTTTAACGTCTCTGCTGGGGTGAAGAGAAAAGGAAGAGATGATGGACGATGAACGGCGAGCATGGCGAGGCCTCAGAGCAGAAAGACAGAGCGTCTGTCCCTGTCAGTCTTTGTCTCATTTCACCAACCTGTTAAAGGTCATCACAGACCAGTTCATTCATGCTGACAGAGTTTGTGGGTGTGTCGTAGAAATGTGACAGGAGGGAAAACGTGACTGATCCTCTGAATTATTGGTGGTTATCCACGTGAAGTGACCACTGAAGTTCGGCCATCTTTCATTCATATATGAGCTTCAATCCTGAAGATCGCTGCACAGAGTGTCACTGCTAGGAGTCTTTCTCTGCACCACAGTCACTGGGCTTGCCCCCTTTCTCTGCTGTTGTTGTTGCTCCTGCGATGCCTCTGCAGGGAGCGGTCCAGCGTCTAAATGGAGCGTAACATTACATGCACTGAGCAGAAAGAGCTGAAGACAAGAAAATAATGAGGCTCAAATGTCCGTCAGTTAATGTCTCCTGTTCCATGCCTAACATGAAGCCTGCCACCAACACTGAACCTAAATCGCCTCCTGGCTCCAGCAGCCATCGCGCTCGCCAGGAGCAGAGGTGGACTCGGGACTGTTTCGGGTCTCAGACAGGGATTACCTGTCCAGCTGGAAGCAGTCTGGCTGCTCGGAATACTTGGCTGAGTTTCCCAGCACTACTAACATCGTTAAGCGAGGGTCTAACAGCGACCACCATCAACAACAACGCATGGTTAAAAATTCACAAACACAATTTAATGATCACTGTTTGTTTTCAGCTGCCAGGATGCACGAAGAGGCAAAGACCGAGCAGCAATTAGGACTGACCCTGGAGGAGATTAGCGACCTCCACAGATCCACATCTTGAGAGCACATGTCTGAACAGAGACGACTGTCTCACTTCAGCCTTAAGATTCTCCTGCTCTGATGATCCAGCTCATCAGATCTGAGAGTCTGTGTTCAGGTGACATGTTTGCCAGCTTGAAGGCCTGTGGTACATAGCCGATCATTAGAGATAGGTTGATCATATTTAAGATCGAAGCATTAATTAATGGCAGGACTTCTTTGAGCAGTTTTGTAGGAATGGGGTCTAAAAGACACGTTGATGGTTTGGAGGAAGTAATTATTGAAGTTAACTCAGAAAGATCAATTAGAGAAAAAGAGTCTAACTTAACATCAATGGTACTAAGAGTAGCTGTAGATAATATTACATCTGTGGGATGATTACTGGTAATTTTTTCTCTAATGATAAAAATGTTATTTGTGAAGAAGTTCATGAAGTCATTACTAGTTAACGTTAAAGGGATGGTTGGCTCAACAGAGCTCTGACTGTTTGTCAGCCTGGCTACAGAGCTGAAGAGAAACCTGGGGTTATTCTTATTTTCTTCAATCAGTGATGAATAGTAAGATGTTCTGGCTTTGCGGAGGGCTTTCTTATAAAGCAGCAAACTATTTCTCCAGGCTAAATGATGATCCTCTAAATTTGTGACACGCCATTTCCTCTCCAGATTACGAGTCATCTGCTTTAGGCTACGTGTTTGAGAATTATACCACGGAGTCAGGTACTTCTGATTAGAGACCTTAGTTTTCACAGGAGCTACAGTATCCAGAGTCGTACGTAGTGAGGAGCTGAAATTATTAACAAGATGATCGACCTCTGTTGGAGCAGCGTTCAGATAGCTGCTCTGCTCTGTGTTGGTACAGGGCATTGAAGATGATAACAGTGGGTGGATTATATTCTTAAACTACAGCGCTTTCAGAGCAGCACCAACTGCAGGCCAACATGGCGGAGGTGGAAGGAGAAATTACCAGAGGAAATGATGCTGAGGAGCACCAGAACAGCACCAAGGGAGCCAGTGGGGAAACAGGAAGCAGTGACTGAAGTTTCAAAGTAAGAGCCAAGGGATGGACCAGTAGTAAATCAAACAGTGATGTTCTTACAGAAGAATAAAAATGAAAAATGGCTAGAATGAGTCACTAATCCTTGGGTGGTCAATACCTGAGCAGCCCTCCAAAGTAAAAGTGCAACCAAGAAAATTATCAGTGGACTCAATGATGTCAGACACGTGAAGCTGGTGGGAAGAAATCCCTGCAGACGCCGTCAGAGCAGGAGAACAGCTGGAGCATAGACAGGATGTCCACATACTTTTGGCTGTTCAATGATCTGATGTGGTTTTTTTAAGCACGTCTCCATCAGGGAACATTTGCACCAACCAGCAGGTGGGTGGGCTGAGAAGAAGACGTGAAAGTTTACGTGAAGAAGACATAAACTTTCAAAAAGAAAAACGCGCACAGTCTGAGTCACTGCAGTTTTAATGTTTAGAGTGAAGAATGCACAGCTTGAAGCTCTGCTGCATGATGTAAAGTCTCTGTCAAACACACAGGACCCCCGGGCGCCCGTGGGGGGATGATGCACTTCCCTCCCTGATTGAAGAAGTGTTTGAAAGCCAGATGTTTGTGCTCTGGATAATCTAAACCCAGGAATTTGTTATTCTGATGTATAGAAACCAAAGTTTGGAGCAACTCTGACAGAAAGTAGCCTCAGCTCTGCTTTCAGCAGCTGATGGGAGTTTAAACCTTCAGCACCAGCAGACGAATCTTTATGCGTCTACTCTGTGAGGTTCGAGGAAAAGCACTGATGATGGAAAACTGCACCGGCTCATCTCAGTTTTTAAACCCACTCTTTGAATAGAACAATGAAACACCCGAGGCAGCTAAAAGATGGATGTGACGGATTTGTTCAGGACTTTGGAGACCTGTGAAACGATCCAGATGTTTCAGCCACTCAGCAGCTCGTTAACACACTTACAGGCACAATCGAGAAAAATATGGACTTCCAAGAAATCGTTGCAGTTTTTCTCTGAACTCATGTGGTGAGAAAAATTACTTCAGGCAGGTCCGACCAAGAAACGTCTTCAAAACTATGCGAGTGTGCGAGCCTTCGAGTCCACCGTTCATCATTTTGTGCTTGTTCTAACTCTGATAGAGGAGGCTAAACTGGTCAGGCTAAACTGGTCAGGCTAAACTGGTCAGACAGGCGACACTCTGAGACATTTAAAAAAGTCAAAGTTTGGTTGGAAAGCAAAGAGTCTTTTTTCTGTTCCAAGGAACAATTTTCAGTGTGACACAACATCTTTTTCTTTTAACAATCTGAAATGCAAATCCCTGCCCGCTCATCTTATCTCTACCACTGACGTTTACATCAGTTATTAGAGGTTTAGATTCCCGACAGATCTGTCATATCTGGTTTCAGTCCTTGTTCAGGTTCTTCACTCAGCATGGAAACCTGTCAGCGTGTTTGTTCACGCAGGGAAAGCCGGCGTTTCCATGGCTACAAACTCCAGGGGCTGGTTATTCTGACCAATGAGAGCAAATCCAGCCCTTCTGTTGCTTTTCACTGGAAATGCAGATCTGAGATCTGTGCCAATTTCTCTTACCAGTCTGTCAAACTGGATCCAACCAGTTAACTTCAGGATGTTTTTAAAGTACAAACTCAGATGCACCAGTTTGCTAAATCAGATTTTAATTATAAGGGAAAATTTCACCACTTCAAAAAGAGCCGAGGAGAAAAACGCGCCATGCATTTGTTATTCATTCGCCTCGTCAGCTCATGTCAGCTCTCTGCTTTTACTAAAGTGGCTCTGACTCACAAACAGTGTTGGTCAAGTTAATTGAAAAAAGTAATCAGTAACTAATTACTGATTACTTCCGCAAAAAGTAATCCCGTTACTTTACTGATTACTTATTTTCAAACGTAATTAATTACTTAGTTACTTAGTTACTTTTTAAAAACACGATTTACAACCTGAATAGTTGATAAAGCGACAGATCTTTCAGCCCAATTCTACTTTTTCTGCATAATCCATCATACAAAATGTAATCAAATGGAAAAGTCTCTTTTTAAAACTTGTTTTGTTAGTTTTAATCTTTTAACTTTATGCATCAAGCAAACATTTAATTATATGCAACATTCTCTGACTTGAATAAATTAGTTTAATATTTAAACCTATTTTCTGCACATTCCAGCACATAAAATAAAATATTTTGTGTGTTTACACTCAGTCTTTCAAATAGATGCAAGTAAAACACAGCAGAAAATAAATAAAGTCAAAGTCTCAGCGGTCCTGTTGCTCTATTTTCACCTGTAAAGCAGGAGTGGGGTAGGCGGAGGTTTACCCTGGTGCAGGTGTGCCGCGGTCAGTGGAAGAATCCGCGAGTTTCTCTGTGAGTTTCCCATTACGTCGTAGCTACTCGGTGCTTGTTCGGAAGTTTAGGGGTTTTTTTCGCTGTAAAAAGAAGTTTTCTTCCCACGCACAGCGGACACTAATGTTTTTGTCACTTTTTATGGAATCAAACTCAAAGTAAGGTCAGTACTTCCACGCTTTAAACGCTGCACGCTCATACTCTCTCCCATAATCGATATGTGATCCATTGTTGATCTGCACACAGCTGTTGTCACGAACGGCGCACTCGCTTACGTCACTGTCGTGAGACACTCTTGCAAAAAAATCACGGTTTTAGTAACGCAGTAACGCAGCGTTCCTACGGGAAAGTAACGGTAATCTAATTACCGTTTTTGCAATAGTAATCCCTTACTTTACTCGTTAGTCAAAAAAAGTAATCGGATTACAGTAACACGTTACTGCCCATCTCTGCTCACAAATGACCTTTCTCCGGCTCTTCCTGCAGCCTCTCAGTCCTTCGTGTCTGAATCTTAAACTCTGAACTGAAGGAAACCCGACTGTTTCACCTCATCCGAGCCTTTTCTTCTGTTCTGAAAGCTGGCGAGGCCTGGCTATTCCTAGTGGGCTCATCACCTTGCAGGTGGCCCAGAGACTTGACCACCTACTCTACCCTGACCAGCTGACATCTGCGACGAGGTGTGGTCAGATTTAAAACTGAATATTCAGAGCCCAAACGCCTGGGATTCGTTTTATGCATGTTTCTCCTCTTATTTGAGAGTTTGGAGATGTGAAAATAAAAATATGCACAGCTGTAACAGTGATACAAACACAAAGAAAGCATTGTAAGCACACGTTAGCTAACCAGCAGACTGGTGTTACCCACAGAGTTATAATCATAAAAAAAATCCCCCCCTCGTGTCTGGCAGCTCTGACGAGGCGTCTCGCATTAGCTTAATTTACTGAAAGTGCCTCTAAAGCTGAACGAATGTTAATGGAGCCTGAAAAGAGGGCAGTGAGGGTCCAAAGAGGAGAACTCCATAAAACTAAAATCCCTCAGCATGTTTTTGTTCAGAGTTAGGAAACCAACCAAAGCTCTGTTACTTAAAAATATTTGTGGTTTCGCAGAATTCTCACCGGGGCTAAAATCTGATATCGGTAGTCGCCACTGAAAACAAACAACATAAATTACGGAGTGTTGTTAATGCACCGAGGACATAAACTGGCTCAAACATCAGGTCGGTGCAGCCAGAGACAGCAGCAGGAGTCTGGGCTGATTCGGTCTCTGTGCTGAAGGTGGTTCAAAACCAGGAAGTGATTATGTTAGTAACAGGAAACTGACATGAACCTAATGACAGGACAGGGAAAGTGAAACTAAATACATTGAACAAAGAACACAAAACTCCTTCAAAATAAAACAGGAAACATGGAGAAAAAATACAATAATCAACAAAATAAAACTAAAATGTCTTGGTACTGGGTCGCACCGTGACATTTTTCTTCCTGTGCAATCGACTGGAAAGCAGACAATGGAGCACTACAGCAATACAGCTTTTGAAGAGCGGAGATGTGGACGTTACTTTTATTTTTATTGCACAACAGGACAAGAGTGTGACAGTAAAATTGGACAGAAGCTGCTAACACAGCTTTGGTCTTTGCAAGTGTCTGCACAGACAGCATGCTAACGCTAAGCTAGCCAAGAACCCAGACTGGTGTTAGAGCTGAGCGCACGCCGACCCGAGCCCGCAGCCTGAGCGACGAGCACGCAGCCTCCGTTTCTACCTGTTCGTGTTTGTAGAGTCGTCTGCTGGTTTTCAACTTTGCTTTGTGCGTTTTAAGTTCAGACGTAAACACTAAGACAAAGATGTGAATCAGGCGGCTGGTGTGGATATTGATGCAGTGCCATAGCAGCGGATTTCAGGGCGAATGGTTAGTATTTAAAATGCATGTGTTTGTCCCAGGCAGTAAAAACATGAAAGTGCTGAAGTATCATTTGATTTTTGTGTTTTACTCGAACGCAGGCATTTCACCAGAAATTACATTTCTGTTGCAGGGGAGGACTGCAAGACCGTCCACAGAACCACGCGGGCCTGGTTCTAATCTAGGACCACATGAACACTGACATGTGATGAGGAGCTACAGACACAGAGCTCTTCATTGGGAGCCTTCTGTGTTTCAGGTTGCTGGAAACTGACTGAAACTAAATCCTGTATTTGCAGATGCTTTTTATGTTTTCCTTTTGAACACTGGAGCAGCTTTTTCAGCACTTTTTAATGTGAGAAAACCACTTTTGACTTGTTTGTTTGCATTTTCTCTCACAATGTTCCCAATGTGAGAGAAAATCAAACAGCAAACTCGAAGGGCTCAGAACTAAAACCGATAGTTATCTGCAGGAAATTCCTCATTATGGATTTGTTGCAGTAACATCCTGGAGAAAGCCGGAGCTAAAGCTAATTATGTAATTACTTCCTGTCACAACTTAAACTAAGCAGCAACAGATGAAAACCACAGAGGATCAGAGACGACCCAACATCAGCTTCAGCCACCAATAAAACTCCACAATCAGCTCCCAAACCAACAAACGTCACCGCAGCAGTGGAGGAGGTGAATCCCTCTGAGGCGAGATTAAAGCACCAAAGAAGAAGAACAAAGATTCGAGCATCTGTGATGAAATGTTAATTAAACACTGAAGGTTTCACAGCTTATTTCAGGTGTCAGTGTATGTGTGCAGTGAATCAGCTGCGAGGTGCAAGGAGAAACCAAACAGATGTCACATGTTTACGAACACTCATGGCCAAGGATAGAAGTGATGAGACTATGGCCTGTATTTGTATAGCGCTATAGTATCAGGCAGCCTGGGATCAAACCACCGACCTTCTGACGAGTGGCTGCCCTGCTCTGCCACCTGAGCCACAGCCAGAAATTAGAAAATATATTCCGTTTTTAAAATTTTTACAGTTCGGTAACTGACTTTTCTTCTTCTTTATTAAACGTTTAAGCAGGATTTTAAACATAAATCACTACCTGGCAGAGAGTCGGCGCTTGGCTCAAGGACACTTCAGCTGGATGACGGGTGGTCAGGAGACTCTGATGATCCTGGATCGCAAAAACAAACAAAGAAGAGTCAGCATCAGCAACCAGCAGCTTCACCCGTAGCGCTGCCTCGACATGCCAAACGCTCACTCGCAGGAGGAACTCTGGGTTTATCTAATTAACCTCGTTTTGCTTAGACATCTGTTCAATGAGGCGCTGCAGCTGCACGCAGAGCTGTGTCTACAACACATTTCCATCATGCAGTTAACAGCTTGACTTCAGATTTGGTTTCCGCTTTGGTCAAAGGGCCATCTAACGTGTAACTTCAGACAAAGCTGTGAGGTCAGCTGATCTCGTTTCCAGATGTCATTAGCTGATGAATTTCGTCGGATTCAGTTTGAAAGATTTTTGCTGGATGTTACATCAAAGCTGCTTTCCCCTGCGTACAGTTGCTGCACAGCTGCAAACCACCTTTTATGCTGTGTCAGACTGATGTTGCTCTGTTCTGGGATTAAAGCTGCCCCGTTTGAAGTGCAGGTATTCCCTCATGTTCTGTCAAAGGAAACCATTGCTAATTTACATGTGTGGGAAGCTACAAATGTTCAGATTGTAAGGCAAACAAATCAAAAACAAAACAGCGTTTGGTTTCCTCGTTTTGATGTGGTCGACTCTGAGGTTTATTTGAAGTGCCAGTACCCTTTCCTCTGTCATTTTAAAGTACAGACAGTGTCACGTGTCTGTTGTTCTAGTAACAGCACAGTCACAGAAACTGTAGAGCAGCTGAAGTCCGTTACACTTAGGGTTAGGGCAGAGTGGTTTACCAAAAGGACTTCACAGGTGTTCCTGTGGTTTGCAGCAGGGGCGCTAATGAAACATTAGCAGAGAAGACGTAGCAGCTGGACCTCTGGATCCTGTTTCAAATCACAACAACAGTTGCTTTATATTGTGAGGTTGACCCAACAATCATATGACCCCCTATGAGCAAGCATTTTGGCGACAGTGGGAAGGAAAAACTCCCTTTTAACAGGAAGAAACCTCCGACAGAATCAGGTTCGGGGAGGGGCGGGGCCATAACAGACCATCCAAGAAGGCGGAGCTCCGGTTTTGCAGAGTAAAAATCGGAACACTAATCAGCAGGAACCTGTTTTTGTGTGACGCTCCCAGCTTGAGAATTAAGCTACACAGCAAAATCTCCAGTGTTAAATTAACACTAGAGAGTGTCTATATGGGTCCACTCCTCTGAGTGTTAAATACAACACTGTTGAGTGTTAAATTTACATTTTTGACAGTGTTATATGTTTAAAAGTAACCCAGTCAGTTTTGAAGATTAACAAAGGCTAACACTGAGCAGTGCTGATCTTCTAACACTGGAAAATAACTCAAGGTGTTAGAAATATTCCCGTGTGATGTTCCAGCTCACATCCGATGCTGGTATATGACAAGAAGTCATGAAAAGCACACTAGGTCCACTTTCTCTCTTTGGTGGACCTTCATGTTAAACATGACTGTTTCCAACACTGAGCTCAGTGCTTGCATTCTGCTTTCATTTAATCTGTTTCATGGCACAGAAGCCACACCCACCTCAAGCCCTCTGTTTTTCAGGGGCAGCCAATCAGAAGAAAGGTGAGAACAGCTGTAGCCCAGTGTGAGATAAAGAAGGCTCATTTTGGACAGCTAATCATGCAAAGCTGCTGAGTCCTAGAATCAAAGTACAGATTATGGCGCACTGACGAGATTTCCATTCATGTGAGGATGAATCCATCAGACGGGGCACTGCATAACCACTTTTCAGTTTTTGCTTCACCTTCCAAAGCTGCTGCTGATCCATCAGTCTCACATGTGTACACAGAAAATACACAAAACCAAAGGAGCTTCCTGCTGCGAGGCCAGCGTCCTGCCCGAGAGCAGATAAACAGGAAAAAATAAATCAGATGTGAGCGGAGGAGTGGCGTGTCTGCAGGGACGTCTCCGCTTCCCCCAAACACACTCAACATGTACACGAAAGCCTCCATCGCACCTGCTCGGCTCATCTGCTCTCAGGCGACTGCCGGGACGACGAGGTCTTTCCTAATTTGGCATCTCGATGTATGCTCCAGGACAAACTGTCATCGGTGCCTCTCGAACTGTCGCTGAGTTTGTACCTGGAGCTTTTTTTAGATTCTAATTATTTAACACATGTAAGTGGCACAAAAAGGTCCCAAGAAGGCAGGAGGGTTATTAAAGCAGCAGAAAATTAAAGAACACAACATGTCTGTATGTCCGTGCCATCAGCTGATGCTCTGTGAATATAACACAGGCCAGATGCAAAAACTGAGCCAGCGAGAGTCACATCCTCCCATCATAACAGAGCAGAGCCCGATGCACAAGTTTCAGCTCAGAACATCAGCAGATGTTAAAAAGACTCCAAAGGTCCATGTCCTCCAGTAAGAAACTCGCTCACGGTTTCTGTTCATGCGCCAAAACTAAAGCATTATGAGACCCTGGCGGCGGCGGCTGCTGGGTTCATGTTTCCCAGAATAAAACAATGAAAGTTGGACAGATTCAACTATGGTGAAAACTCCCACTTCATAATCCCTCCAAGTGGGATGATTACACGTACAAGTATGATTGTGTTTCTTTAGTGAGACAGTGAATGTGCCTCACACCGTGTCACATGATGCAGTGGGAGGCATTCGTGAATCATGACCAGCTGACAAACTGATTTAGTTTTGAGAACACTCAGGAGCTCAGTTCAGACCCGGGCCCAGCCCGCTCCCCGTACAGGTCTCGTTTTACTATCAAACACATGCATCAATGTAAATATCACCATATCACGTTAAATTTTATAATTATATTAAATTCAAAATAGAGTATTTAAAAGTAGAATGGGAGGCAGAGCCTTCGGTTTTCAGGCCCCTCTTCTGTGGAACCAGCTTCCAGTTTGGATTCAGGTGACAGACACCATCTCCACAGCCTCCACTTTCTACTGCTAGTGACCACACAGGTCGTCTGACGGGAGGAAAGCTGTCCTTAAACCCAAGCTGTTCAGCTCAGATTGGATTGTTCTGCAGAGGCTACGTCACTGTTTGTGGAGGAATTTCTGAATTTGTGCTGCTTATCACAGCCCACCGAGACGAGAGCAGACACACACACACACACACACACACACACACACACACACACACACACACACACACACACACACACACACACACACACACAGGAGGAGGGGTCTGATTCTAATCTCATGATCTGATTGGTCCCTGCCTTCACAAACTTTCCCTGCTAATGACTTTACATTTACATTTACTATCACCTCAAGAATATATGAAGGATAAAAGATCTGATGTCTCAACAGGACCTGGAAAAACTAGTCCATGCATTCATCTTTAGTAGGCTTGATTACTGTAACAGCATCTTTACAGGTCTACCTAAAAAATCAGTCAGACAACTACAGCTCATTCAGAACTCTGCTGCTCGAGTCCTCACTAAGACCAAAACAGTGGACCACATCAGTCCAGCTCTGAGGTCCTTACACTGGCTGCCTGTCCGTCAGAGGATAGACTTTAAAGTTCTGATGCTGGTCTATAAAGCTCTGAATGGTTTAGGACCAAAATACATCAGTGACCTCCTGACCCAGTATGAACCTTCCAGATCCCTCAGGTCATCTGGATCCGGTCTTTTATCAGTTCCCAGAGTCAGAACCAGACACGGAGAAGCTGCATTCAGCTTCTATGCTCCTTATATCTGGAACAAACTCCCAGAAAGCCTCAGATCAGCTGAAACACTCAGTTTATTTAAATCCAGGTTGAAGACTCACCTGTTCTCAGCTGCATTTGAATAAAGCACCAAATCCACACTTTAAGCTTAAATTTCAAAACTTACATTTAACTACTGATTTTATCTCTGATTTTATCTGTTTTGATTTTATATACTGTTCTGATTTTATCTGTTTTGATTGTTTGTTTGTTTGTTTGTTAATTAGTTAGTTAGTTTATTTGCTTGTTTTATTCAATTTTAAATCATGCTTTTTATTTGTTCTTGTTTCTAATGTCTCTGTAAAGCACTTTGAATCACCTTGTTGTTGAATTGTGCTATACAAATAAACTTGCCTTGCCTAGAAATGTAAACTCTGACCAAAAAAGGCCCAACAGTCTATACACACACACACACACACACACACACACACACACACACACAGAGACACACACACACACACACACACACACACACACACACACACGTATGGCTCACAGGAGGGGATCTAAGCTATAAAATGAGCAGGTCATACATGGCTGCAGTCGACAGTGTGGGCGTGTCCATCGTTGTGGGTGTGGTGTGTCAGATCAGTGTCATAAACTGATTTTAATAAGCTGACGAGTGGAATACAGTGGAAACCCCCACCCTCAGTTTTCAGAATAAAAGCTTTCTTAAACGTCACTCAGAGGCCACGCCCCTATTAATGCAAATTTGCATGCTTGCATAAATAAAATCTTTCAGAAGAGGCTGAGAGCATCGAGAAAATGCTGGAGAGCGGTGCTGATTCTGGAATGTTCTCCTGGAGCTGAGGGGACCTCACTGACGCACTGCAGACACATTTTAGGCTCTTATATGATGAAACTGCAGAGCTTTTTAGGCGCCGTCCAAAGACTGAAATGGAAACCAGAGGAGCTGCAGATGGAGAGGATGGGGGCTCACTGTATGGAAGTTCAACAGTGACAAAAACACGACACAAACCTGCAGAGAAACTAATCTTTGTTTTACAGATGTCAGCTTTTATCAGCGTCATTTGTCCTGTTTTCAATATTAGTCTACAGATACGAACACATTAACCACACAGCACAGCTTCAACTCGAAGCTTTTACATTCACAGCTCAGCAGTTAGAGCTCTGAGATCCCACAGCGTCCATGAATGTCTGCATCTTCGCGAGGGCCTGCAGAGCCTCGGCACGCAGCGAGACTCGCACGGCCATCCTCAGCCTCATCCTTAAAAACAGTTTGACTTCCTCTCCAACACATTTGTTTGATTATTATTTGATTATCTGAACTTTGTCTGTTTCTGGTGTTTTTCAGTGGACATTAAGCTCGATGTTACTCAAAGGCAGTGACTTGTGTTTGTCTCCTACCCCAGATTAATCCTCAGATTAATGCTGGGATGGATTTCATGACTCCTGGCTGAGAGGAGGACCCACTAACTTTCATCAATAAATTAAAAACCAAACAAACTTAAGTGCGATCTTGGTGGTGTAGGCAATATTCAAATGAGCTCACGTCAGGGGACCCAAATGAAGGTAACTGAAATAACACCTCACAGAATGATAAGAAATGTTTTCATTTTATATTTTGTGTCTGTCTGTAACAGACGGTCACATCTTAACATGTTTAAATATTTTAACTGATGTGTTTTGTGTCCTTTTAAATAATAAAAATCTCATAAAACTTGTGCAAATGTTGTTTTCTCAGAAATCTGTTTTTAGCGTCTTCATCCCAAAGATAAGTTCAGGATGTTTGAAACAGAGGAATCGATCAGAAATAAGGTTGTGTTTAAAAACAAAATCTATTTCCTGATTCAAATCGATTTTGGTCTGAATAAAGTGATCTCGATTCATTAAATCCTGGATTTAAATATAAATGTAATTAATCAGAAACTCCAGAATCAGCTCAACCAGGAGATGAGAGCAGAAACACAGAGCGTGGATCGTCCACAGAGCGTGGATCGTCCACAGAGCGTGGATCGTCCACAGAGCGTGGATCGTCCACAGCCGTCGGGGCTGAAACACAATGATTGCTCAGCTGTGATCGAACCTCTGTGACTCTGCTTCACTTCAGCAGCATCAGGTTGCTTCAGTCTTTGATCGACTGCAGAAGAGTTTGAAGCTTCTCTGCTATAAAAAGCCAGAACAGGAGAACCTGCTTCATGTTTTATCCTCAGTTACTTTGACACAAAGACGTCTGCGGTGATGCTCACACCTCTGATGGAGCCTCACAGCGTCAGCTTTGTCTTATACATGGATACGTGCTGATAAACGATCAGAGTTTTTCACACTCGATGATAGAAATCGGTGAGGACACCCAGCCCTAATCAGAAAGTATTGATCGTCCATGCATTCTGGCTCTGACTCCACCCGAGCCTCCAGCAAACTTTTCTCATGCAGTAAAAGCTAACAGCTGAAAAGTTGACTCTGAGTTTGATTGTGATAAAAACTAAACTGATGTCCTTGCCAAACAGTTTCTGCTTGAAATGAAAAAGCACTTTAGATTTTGGACGTTAGAGCATTTGAGACATTTCAGAGTCAGCAGTATTCAGATGAAGCCACAGTCACACTGCAGCACCGCAGGCTGAGGCTAACAAAGACTCTACAAACCACAAAACCCAACCAGCAATAAAAAACTGCACCTCATCGCGTCTCAGTGATGAACCACAAAGTAAAACATCTGAACGACTGTCTCTGACTAAAAATCAAACAATCATCACAAAAACTGCTGCAGGAAAAAAAACTTTGCACATTCTGTGCATTAAAAAGCCTCCATAGACTCATTTACCTCACAGATGAAATGCAAACAAAGCACTTTAAATGCATCAGCTCCTGTTAGTCTTTGCATGAATAATAATCAGCAATAGGAATGAATCATTTCCCCACACTTGTCGTCCTTTACAGGAAACATTCATAGCTAAGCGTCACCTTTCTACTGTCTGACACAACATTCATGTTCAAACTGAAATAAATGAATTCACAGGTTAAAACTGAGGAGTTTCTGAACCAATGAAAACTGCACAGAGAAGCTGCATGAACATCAGCCTCTGAATCAATCACTATCTGCTCCTTTCCCCCAGATAAATCGCTGCAGCCATCCTACCCATGCACAGGCTGCGAGTCACTTACAGATGTGCCGCTCTGCGTCCGTGCCCTCCACACATACAGCACATGAGTGGTTAGCCATATAGGGAGCTGTAACTTTTTCTGTAGGAAACGCCCTGCTGCTGTCTCCACTCCTCCCACCAGCCTGCAGTGGGGGAGAAGTGATTGCTCATGTGAGTGTAATTTATAGCTAAAGACACCAGATTGGTCTGTGGAGTTTACATGTTGTTCTGCAGGAAACCTGCTTCCTGTTTTCTTCCTTGAGCTCTTACATGGCCTACATACTTGGTTGCTTCTCTGTGTTGCTTCAGAGGACACACCGGTGGGCTCTTCAGAGGGTGCTGATATAACATGTGTACATATGTTCAGAACCACACCAAGCATACTGTGTGCTTACAGCTTGGACTCCATGGTTGATCAGCGCCCCTCATTCCCTCAGCTCATTATGTGCTTCTCTAGGAAAGTCCCGCCTTCTTCAGAGGAACAGACCCTGCATGCTGTACAGGCCCCGCCTTTTCCTTGGAGCTTCCATGACAGGAAACTAGTTTCTGGTGCTAATAACCTTCACCGCACCACCTCGAGAATGAGACGACTCCCAACATCTGCTCGAGAAACAAAAAGACTTACTGAAGAAGTGGAGCACACTTGTTCACTGGGGAAGGTTTTTCTTCCCTGCAAGAAAAAAATCCAAGAAGAGAAATCTCATCAGTGAAGCAGCTTAAAGTGAAACATCTGCCTCCATCGCAGCCGCTCCGAGGCCCAAAGGCAGAATGTTTCAGCTTGTACACATCTGGATGTGCATTAAGGCTGATCAATGACATTTAAAAAATAAAATCGTATCAGAAACGTGAGCTCGGACTTCCTGGAGCCCCGAAAGAGAGGCTGACACTGAGTTTTATATTTGGCATTGTGGTATTTTGACTGGTGTTTTCTTATTTCTCGTTCGGATCTTCATGGATGATTTTACTTATGTTTACATTCTCAGATCCTCTTACATGTAGTCTAGCCTGTGTGTTACGGGTTTCGGGTGTTTGTGGACACAAAAGCAGGCACAGGACAGAGAAAACCAGCCGTTTATTAGGCTGATAGCAAAAAACTAAATCAAGGTGAACTGGAGAAACTAAAGCTATGACATGAACACAGCCTGAACAGGAACATGAAGAAAACCTGAGACATGAAGAGCCGAGACTCACGGGACATGTAGCGAGACAAACACAGCTGACACAAATGAGCCTGAACGCCACAGAGGAAGTAAACACACTGAACATGGAACATCAGACTCTTCAAAATCAAACAGGAACAACAAGAGACGAAGACATGACGAGCTTGACAAATGTCGAACGAGGAACAGCAGACGTGACAGACGGGGAGACACAGAACACAAGGAGAGACGCAGATAAGAGGGACGAGGACACGGGCACAGAGGACAAGACAGACTTATACAGGAAACAAGGACACATAGAAGAGACATAACTAGACGCAATAAAATAATAACACAATCATTAAACAAAATAAACTGGAAATACTGGGTGACAGATCCGGGCCTGACACTGTGATTGTGTTCCTGGTGTCCTGTTGTTGTTTGTATGTTTGCACTCTGGGTCCTCATCACGCTCCACCATCTGCTTTGATCAGACTTTGACACGTGGACGCTCTGTTACAGTGACCTCACAGCAGCCATGTTGTTGGTCACATCAGCCTTTAAAACCCACACAGACTAACGTGTGAATCACGCTGCGCACACACTGACCTCATGCAGCTGTGACATCAACAACATGTCTTTAAAAGAAATAAAACACACTGCTGGAAACAGTTTGTGTGCGTGCGTGCATGTGCATATGTGCGTGTGTGTGTGTGTGTGCGTGCGTGCGTGGGTGTGTGCGTGCGCGCGTGCGTGTGCGCATGCGTGCGTGCGTGTGCGATGGCCACAGTGATGGATCACTGCAGATATGGACAAAGGTATTTGGTTTGGCCGTGGATGGGATGCGGGGGAGGAGGAGTGACGCTGAGGAAGGCTCC
>NC_140606.1:39283944-39523944 GCF_057381915.1 Diplotaxodon limnothrissa | reverse complement strand
ATTTATGGCTCATGTTTTTGTTGATTTCTGCCTATTTGATGATTGCTGACCAGGGGCCTGAGCCTCCAGTCCTCGAGGGCCACCTCAGCATGCAGTCACGTTCGATACTCGTGCTAATGACCTACTAATTGTATTCAGGTGTGTTGCAGCAGGACAGCGGCCCTCGAGGACTCCTGCTGCAGACTGCAGGTGCGATGTCACTGAGATCATCTGCGTTCCTCAAACTCAGCGTTCTTCCCGTCATCGTAGCGAGGAAGAGAAAGGACAGTGTGACTGAGAGCAGGTGGATGCTCACCTGTGGACACAAAGCTGTCCAGCTGCTTCGTCGGCTCCACCTTCACACCTGAGTTACACCCACAGGGGAGAAATAAACAGCAACACAGACAGTGATCCGAGTGCGTGCTTGTAATGATGTGGACTCACTGACGACTTAATGTAGTTGAAATCTGTTTGTTTTTAACTAATTGGAAACAAATTTCCAATAAAGTCAGAGAAGCAGTGGTGCTGAGTTCTGCCAGGACGGCCTACCAGCAAATAAATTCAGATTTTATTAGAAATATGACAGATTTCTGTTTTAAAAGGGCTGCAGTGATGTCCTGGGGCAGGGCGTCGTGCTGCGCTCTCATTGCTTCGCCTCAGCGCTGCCTTTCACACTGTGGGCCGCACATGTTAACCTCCTGAGACCCGAGCTCTTTCATGGCATTCGTTTTTAATTTCTCTTTCCTATTTGGGCTGATTGGGACCTGATGACAGTAAAAACAAAGAATTACTTGATTTTTGTTTTTTACAAAAATGAGATCCACATATGAGGACAGTAGTTTTAAATTTCAATAGAACAGCAGCAGTGCAACGTCCTCGTACGTGCACATCAGGCCCTTTGTAGAGCAAAATGTAGTTTTTTGGTCTCGACAACCCAAAATGTGATGTCCACTGTTAAGAAGAGATTACCTGAAGTGCCTCAATGCTGTGCTTTATATTAATAAGTGTTGTGTAAAGTGCTTTGGGTCCTTAGGGACTAAGTAAAGCGCTGTACAAATGCAGGCCATTTACCATTTTACCCAACATGACAACACACCGCCAGCTCTACGTCAGTCATCTGTTTCCACCCCCCTCTCACACTGACCACTAGTAGTCTCCTCATGCCATCAGGGAGCGTTTGATTGGTTGTCGCTTACCAGCCAATTCGGTGCAGTGAAAGAGGTCGTGTTTCGTCACAAGCAGGGATGAACCACCAAGGAGCTGGTGGTGGACTTCAGAAGGGGTCAGCACAGAGACTACAAGCCCATTATCATCAATGGAGCTCCAGTGGAGAGGGTGCAGTCCTTCAAGTATCTTGGTGTCCACATCTCCTCAGACCTGACATGGGCTGCCCACATTCAGGTCCAGACCAAAAAGGCTAGGCAGCGCCTGTATCACCTACGACAACTGAGGAAGTTCAGGGTCTCTCCAAAGATCCTCAGGATTTTCTATACAGGCGCTGTGGAGAGCATCCTCACACAGAACATGACATCGTGGTTTGGGAACAGCTGTGTGAAGGACCAAAAAGCTCTCCAGAGAGTGATCCGTACAGCAGAACGCTGCTGCAGGATTGCTCTCCCCCCGCTTCAGGACACCTACACCAGTAAACTTCGATGTTGAGGTTGCCGTTCTCTTCAATGTGCACAGCGCAGTCCAGGAAAGGCAGACAGTCGTCCTTTGTGTCTTCCCTGGTGAACTTGATGTTTTTATCCACAGCGTTAATGTGCGCAGTGAAGGATTCCACTTCTTGTGTCTTGATTTTGACCCAGGTGTCGTCTACATATCTGTACCAGTGGCTGGGTACTCTTCCTTTGAAAGAGCCAAGAGCCTTCCTTTCCACTTCCTCCATGTAAAGGTTGCTACAATAGGTGACACGGGGGAGCCCATGGCACAGCCATGTTTTTGTCTGTAGAAGCCTTTGTTGTATTTGAAGTATGTAGTGGTGAGGCAGAGGTCTAACAGTGTGCAGATCTGATCGGGGTTGAAGTTGGTCCTGTCCTCCAAGGAGCTGTCTTCTTGTAGTCGTTTTCTGACAGTCTCCACGGCCTCCGTGGTGGGTATGCAGGTGAAGAGAGAGACTACATCAAAGGACACCATGGTTTCATCTGGATCCAGGGTAAGTTTCTGGACCTTGTCGGTGAAGTCGGTGGAGTTCTTGATGTGGTGTGGGGTGTTCCCCACGAGAGGCGCAAGGATGGTAGCAAGGTGTTTAGCAATGTTATAAGTGGCTGAGTTTATGCTACTGACTATGGGTCTGAGTGGGACAGCTTCCTTGTGGATCTTAGGAAGTCCATAGATGCAGGGTATGGCATCCCCTGGGTAAAGGCGGTGATATGTAAGGCGGTCAATGATTTTGTCCTTTTCAAAGTCTTGAAGGCAAGGTAGCTCCTTTGACTACGATGACCTGGATGACTGAGAACCTTCACAGATATAAACAGTTTGTGTTTTCAGTCTTCTTTTTGTCTGTGTAAACTATATCCATAAAATATTCAATTAAATATTTTGAATAAAAAACTTTGAACTTTGGACGCCCCAGGACAGGAAGCCCCAGAGTCTCCTCTGCTGCTGAGGGTAAACTCATCCGAGCCACCAGCCTCAGATTAGAGCCCAGATAGATGCCACACAGAGCTCCAGTAGCAGACAAATCTCTACAAGTTCAGAGGAGACTGTGTGAATCAGGCCTTTATGGTCAAATAGCTGCTGAGAAACCACGACTAAAGATTTGTTTGGACCAAGAAATACAAAGAATGGACATTAAACCAGTGGACATCTGTGCTTTGGTCTGATGAGTCCAAATCTGATCGCTGAGTGATCGCAAAGGGCCAACAAGAGCTCAGCATCTCTGGGAACTCCTTCAAGACTGTTGGAAACCATTTCAGGAGACGACCTCATGAAGCTCACCGAGAGAATGACAAGAGTGAGCGAAGCAGTAATCACAGCAAAGAGTGGAAAT
Source organism: Diplotaxodon limnothrissa (assembly GCF_057381915.1). Lineage (NCBI taxonomy): Eukaryota > Metazoa > Chordata > Actinopteri > Cichliformes > Cichlidae > Diplotaxodon > Diplotaxodon limnothrissa. Next base: position 39,520,973 of record NC_140606.1, on the reverse strand, counting down.
TATGAATAGTCTACATTATCAAACATGTTTTGAGTTATTTCACACTGTTTTGTTTACTAAATAATTCCATATGAGTGTGCACTCGTATTTTTGATGAGAACCTACAATGTAAATAGTTGTGAAAATAAAGAAAAACCATTAAATGAGACGTTAAATTCCCTACCAGCATTGCTCTGGGTCCCTGTGATCCAGAATTACACCTGGATCTCCTGGTTGGCCCTGAAACAACAACAGATTGGTCAAAACATTTACGAACCATCTGCTCTCATATGTTAATATGTGTGAACGGAATAATAAACTGGGAACTTGAGATACAGGGAGCGTTATGTGCTGTTGGCTTTCTCTGTTGTAAAGGAACAGGAAGTAGTTCGACGTCATTTAGATGAAGATACAGAAACCACTTTCTGACTGAAGAGAGTCCGATGCAACAATATTCAATTTGAAAAACCTACAAACACAGTCACTTTTACAGCTGGGTGCCATAGGAAGTGATGTCACGACCTCCAGCTGGCCCTGGTTCCCCAACTGGTCTATGTTTACCCTGCAGGAGGAACAGCTCACACTCTGTTAACATCATGAGCAGTGATACTATTTAAATCAGTCACTATAGGCTTATCTGCACCGGTGAAGTGACGCACTCACCTGAGATCCTGGAAAACCAGGCATTCCTTTGGGTCCTGGTTCGCCGCCGTTCCCCCGGCTCCCTGCAGCAACATTAATGCCTGATTACGAGTGTATATCCTTGTCATCAATATGAATGAATGACAATATTTAAAGTTGCGTACACACACACACACAGCTCCAGTGAATTTCTCTGGAAGTCTCTTTATGAGCCAAGTCCAACAGCTACACCACGCTGGAGTTAAACACATAACTGATGCCAAGGATCATTATTCATGAGAACTCTGTCTACTCGGCCAAAAACGACTGAAGGACTAAGTGTGTGCAGCTGCTCTGAATGAGCCTTTAGTGTTTGCTTCCTGGATGAGAAGTAGAGTAAAAAAGTGTTTAGAGATAGAAGTTTATATATCCCACAGGGCCGTGATTAGGAATATGGGACCAAGGTCGTTTACAGCGCTCACTGGCTCAAAATGTGTTTCCGTGCTTGGGATTCGCTGGGTACTACAGGCCAAGCCACTCAACAACCTCACATGTGGATACCCATCCACTCACGAAAGCTCCAGAAATGAGACTTCTAAGAGCTCACAGTTTGATCCCAAGCAATCTTTGGTTCCAGGTGGAGTCCTGAATGCCACTTGGCTTTTGATACTCTCATTGACAAACTTAGCACTGCACCAGTTCTAGGTTTTGCTGATCCGGCATTGCCTTACATCTTCCACACTGACGCCAGTACCTCCGGATTGGGCGCCGCCCTTTACCAAGAGCAAGAGGGGAGACTTAGGGTGATAGCCTATGCCAGTAGGGCATTGTCATCCAGTGAAAGTCGTTACCCAGCTCACAAGCTTGAAGTTTTGGCACTGAAGTGGAGCGTGACAGAAACATTTCATGATTACTTGCATGGAGCAAATTTTACAGTGGTCACGGATAACAACCCTCTTACCTATATCTAGACATCAACAAAGTTGGATGCTACCGGCCATCGTTGGCTGGCTGTATTTCTACATTCTCGTTCAAGATACAATATCGAGCTGGCAAGCAAAAACCTGAACCTGCTCAGAAAGATGAGGCACTAATAATCAGTTTGCTCAACAACATCTCTCAAGCAACAGTGATGATGAAATATCAGCTGAAGTCGCTGATGCGATTTGCCAAAGCTGTCAGGACCCAAGCTGAGAATAGTTTGGTTGAATCCCTGTCCATCAACACAGTGCTTCCTGAGAATTACTCAGAAGATTCCCATGGACTTCCTGTTATTTCCACCATATCTATTTATCAAAAACAGAGAACCGATCCAACTCTCCGGGAGGTTATTCACCAGTTGGAGTCAGGAGAAAAGGTTCCCCCAACAGCCATGGAAGAGCTTCCTGAAATTCTCCGTAGAGAACTGAATAAATTGGAGCTGATTGATGGTATTCGCTATAGGAAGAGCTCAGTGGCCAGTGGATCTAAGAGCAGACCACAGCAACCTCCAGGTCCAAACTACTTGAAGGACTGTTTTGAGTTGACTGATATTTGTTGGATAACAAATGTTTTGAAGTTGTACAATCTGTATATTGCAGTTGAACTGTTTGTTAAATCCTAATTGGTTAAATATGTTGTTTTTTTATTTATAAGTTGTGTACACAGGAACAAGAATAACTTGTATTTAGCTTACCTGGCATTAACATTTTAATATTATTTTTGTGATTTCTTGTTGACCCTGTTTATTTAATACAGGCCAGGTGACCCTTTTGGGTTTAAAAAGGATGGCGAGCCGGACTCGTTTTGATACAGATGTGTGTTATTTATGGGGAACATTTTTTGATTTGAGAACCTATATTGCTTAATATAAGCTACAGGATTATTTAGTTGTGTTTGTGCACCCCAACTGGCTTTTTCTTTGTTTTGTTGAAATACATGATACCTGCAAAAGCTTTTGTGTTGTATTTATTAATTATTGACAATCAACTCCAGTAGCCGTTCTTACATCTTCTGATTAATAATAGCCCGATATTTAGCTTAATACCTGATATGCATTCATTCATTAGCGCTTTGTTAGTGTTACATGAGCATACCGTCACGATAGGACTCACCTGTGGCCCAGCAGCACCTGGGAGGTTCTCGGGTTCCTCTCTCACCAGGTGAGTCAGATATCTGTGCACAGTAACAGACCTTCTCACCACCGGGAGCTCTTCTTCCATTACGACCCTGCACAAGAAAGAAAAACATGAATCAAATGTATTTATTAACAGCGTTGTAAACCAGAGCGACCCTGTGCGTCACAAAAAAGGTCTTATAAAATCTTTAAAGTTGTATCTGTGCGATTAAGGCAACAGATTAAAATGTGACTGAAGACTTTCAGCTTCGGTTTATCAAAGGTTTTATTAACTGTTCAGGGATGTCAGACATTTTCATGCACAGCCTCCAATTTTCAAAAGCTTTAAAAGCAATTGGAAAAAAAACACAATTCAATATAATTAAATAATATATTTATATTAATATAAATATAAGTTTTTAAACTTGGATGAAAATCCAATGACTGCCTGATGTCTCTACAGTCCTGCAGGACTGTAGAGACATCCAGGGACAAAACCCAAAAAACTTTAATTGTTAGTGCTTTTAATTGACAGGATTGTGTGCTGGGATTATGTGATCAATATGTTTTAGTCTGCACTTAAAATGAGCATTTGAATTAAAGTTGACAGCCTGTTCATTATTTACAGTCTTGCTGTTGTTGGGGGTGGGGAGGAGTGAGCAGGGTGAGTAGAGGAGGTGTCAGAGGTGGAGCAGCAGCAGTGGGGGTGGGTGAGGGTTGGAGACCGCCTCATGATGAATCAAACCTGTTGAAGTAATGATTCAGTTCGTTTGCCCACCTCGAGATGGCTCTGAGGCCCCTCCAGACCTCACCAACGTTGTTCTCTCGAAGCTGGTTGTCCATCTTCTGCCTGTAGCTGTCCTTCCCTTTCCTTATCAGTCCCCTCAGCTCTCTCTGCACCCTTTCCAGCTCCTCCTTGTCTCTAGATTTGAAGGCCCTCCTCTTCTGCTTGAGGACGGCTTTAATTTCTGGGGTAATCCAAGGTTTGTGAAATGTATTTATGTATTTATTCAAACTGGTATAATGTATACTGTGGTGGAAGGTTGGGATTTAAGAATTTACCTGAAAGTGGAATAATGGTTTAGTCTGTGACAGCTGAACATATTTAAGGCTGTCATTAGAGGGTTGATGTGCTGTGAAGAAGCTCGACAAGTGAATTGTTTGTAAGGAGCTGTATGGCAAATAAATACTTATTGTTCCACTACACTTGCCTTGGTCCATCTTACTGTGTTTCCAGCCGCTAAGGGCCGCCCTGTTACAATGCTCAACTGAGAGGAACACCGGCGGCAGACCCAGAACCAATGAGAGAGATTATATAGATCCGCTTGCCCGGGAATGTCTTAAATGTTCACTCCCCCAGTGCACGAGCTGAATGTGGAGTAGCAAAAGGGTCCAGCAATCAGTGATTAATGACACAGGTTTGATGCTACACTGGTACAACGAGCTTTACAAATACTCTGTGAAAGCTGCCAAAAACACTGAGAACAAACAAAAAGGCCCATGAATAAAAACCCTGTCAGACCGCAATACTTCACATACTCAAGACCAGTTATGTAACTAAATGAAAAACATCAGGAAACTCTTAAACAAATCTGTTTATACAAGAGGCCAAGTGCTTTGTAACTGCAAATCAGCCTTCATGTAACAGCATGAACGAGATGTCGTAAGTCTGATGAGCTCACCAGAATCATCTCCAGCATCCATCACTGATCCAGATGGATGTAGAAAAATGAACCTTACAGTTCAGCCCCAACATTTAACACTATAAATAACTGAGACCCCCAAAAGCTGCAGTTCGTCTAATGTCCACCCGATGCTCCTAAAACGAGTCTCCTTACCAGCAGACACCTTCTCGTGCAGTTACCTCTGATCCCCTAAAACTCGACCATAAAGTCGTGGCTTCAAAGGACTACTCCACCAACCAGTGGGTGATGTCATGGTCACTACTTCCATGTTTTACATGCAGAGTATGGATGTGTCTTACCAGTGTCCCTGGGCTGCCGGGGTCTCCTTTGGGTGCTGGTCTGGTGCCGTCGACACCCGGGGTGCCCCGTCAGACAAACAAATCCAGAGTCGTGTTCGGTTCTTGAGCTTCCAGCTGTTTGTGGAGCTGCTGTCGGCCTTCTGACAGAAGAAAGAGCAGATTTTACATTTTTACTGACATTAAAGACATTTAAGTTTCCTTGTATCTAGTCTGGTCACGTGTATGTTATCTTTCCATTTAGTTATTTTACTTTCTGTGTTTCGTCCTTTTGTCTCCTCGTGAAATCAGTCGTGTTTGTTTAATATCGAGTTCCTGCTCATTACTCCTGATTTGTGCCAGCTGTGTGCACAGCTGTCTGCCTGATCACCCTCACTGTCCCCTTCAGCGGTTTCTAGTTTTAGTGTTTATTCCCAATTACATTTAAGTAAGAGTAAAGCTGCCCTTTCAGTTTCTTATTTTGTGATTTTTGTTTACTCTTTTCTTTGTTTGGTACTTTGGATATTAGACTCAAACTGCTCGCCTGCGTCATCTACCAGCAAAGTCCTGCAGTAGTCCAGAGCTCTCCTATACCCCTGGGAGACTCGTAGTGCAGCCTAGATCCCGGCTAAGAGGTGACCGTGCTTTTGTCCTGGCAGCCCCGAGCTTCTGGAACAATCTTCCTGCTGCTATTCGCGCCTCTAATTCCATCTATTCATTTAACACGCTGTTAAAAACTTGGCTGTTTGACCGAGTGTTTTCAGCTAGTTAGTGCACATCCCCTATATTTTATCCTATAGTATTTATCTTCTACTGATGCTCCACTGTATAAATACCCCCACCTTATATTTATACTCAGTAATTCTCTTTTAAATTATATTCTGAAGTTTTATTGCTTATTTTATCTGTACTTTTTAGGGTTTTTTGGACTCCTATATCTTATATTCTAACCTTGTTGTGAAGCACTTTGATGTTTAAATGTGCTATAAATAAAGTTGTATTGCCTGCGATGCTGTGGTAGATATATCAATATCATATCATATCAAACATCCTTGAAAGAGTAGTTGTCAAACAGCTAACAGATCATCTGCAGAGGTTTATTTGAAGAGTTTCAGTCAGGTTTCAGAGCTCATCACAGCACAGAAACCGCTTTAGTGAAGGTTACAAATGATCTTCTTATGGCCTCTGACAGTGGACTCATCTCTGTGCTTGTCCTGCTAGACCTCAGTGCAGCGTTCGATACTGTCGACCATAATATCCTATTAGAGCGATTAGAACATGCTGTAGGTATTACAGGTACTGTGCTGCAGTGGTTTGTATCATATCTATCTAATAGACTCCAGTTTGTGCATGTAAATGGAGAGTCCTCTTCACACACTGAGGTTAATTATGGAGTTCCACAGGGTTCAGTGCTAGGACCAATTCTGTTTACATTATACATGCTTCCCTTAGGCAGCATCATTAGAAGACATAGCATACATTTACACTGCTATGCAGATGACACCCAGCTCTATCTGTCCATGAAGCCAGATAACACACACCAATGAGTTAAACTGCAGGAATGTCTTAAAGACATAAAGACCTGGATGGCCGCTAACTTTCTGCTTCTTAATTCAGATCAAACTGAGGTTATTGTACTCGGCCCTGAAAATCTTAGAAATATGGTATCTAAGCAGATTCTTACTCTGGATGGCATTACCTTGGCCTCCAGTAACACTGTGAGGAACCTTGGAGTCATGTTTGACCAGGACATGTCCTTCAACGCACATATTCAGAATCAGAATCAGAATCAGAATACTTTATTGATCCCTGGGGGAAATTATTTTTTGTTACAGTGCTCCATTTTAAACCAACATTAAGACAAGACAGACAATACGCTAACTAAGAATAGTACAATATATACATATATATACATACATACATACATAAGTCACTCATAAATAAATATTTGGAAAAGAAACATGTGTAGTTGTAGCAGCAAACAGTGTGTTAAGTGGATGCGTTGTACAGGGAGATGGCCACAGGCAGGAATGATTTCCTGTGTCGTTCAGTGGTGCTTTTCGGTAATCTCAGTCTCTCACTGAACGAGCTCCTGTGACTGACCAACATGTCATGGAGTGGGTGGGAGGTGTTATCCAACATTGTCTTTATCTTGGACAGCATCCGCCTCTCCGACACCACCTTGAGGGAGTCCAGCTCCATCCCCACAACATTGCTGGCCTTACGGATCAGTTTATTAAGTCTGTTGGCATCTGCGACCCTCAGCCTGCTCCCCCAGCATGCAACAGCATAGAGGATCGCACTGGCCACCACAGACTCATAGAAAATCCTCAGCATTTTCTGGCAGATGTTGAAGGACCTCAGTCGCCTCAAAAAATAGAGACGACTCTGGCCCTTCCTGTAAAGTGCTGTGGTGTTTTTAGCCCAGTCCAGTTTATTGTCAATGTGTACTCCAAGGTATTTATAGTCCTCCACAATGTCAACACTGACCCCCTGAATTGAAACAGGGGTCAAGTGTTTCCTGGTCTTCCTGAAGTCCACGATCAGTTCCTTGGTCTTTGCCACGTTGAGCTGCAGATGATTCTGCTCACACCACGTGACAAAGGAGTCGACCACAGCCCGGTACTCTGTCTCATCATCCCTGCTGATGCATCCAACCACCGCAGAGTCATCAGAAAACTTCTGAAGATGGCAGGTCTCTGTGCAGTGGCTGAAGTCTGTGGTGTAGAGGGTGAAGAGGAAGGGGGAGAGGACAGTCCCCTGTGGTGCCCCTGTGTTGCTAATCACCTTGTCAGACACACACTGTGGGAGACGTACATATTGTGGTCTTCCTGTCAGGTAATCAACAATCCAGGACACCAGAGAAGCATCCACCTGCATCGCTGCTAACTTATCACCCAGGAGGGTCGGCCTGATGGTGTTGAAAGCACTGGAAAAGTCAAAAAACATGACCCTCACAGTGCTCGCCGGCTGGTCCAGATGGGTGTAGACACGATTGAGCAGGTAGATGATGGCGTCCTCTGTTCCGAGACGAGGCTGATAAGCAAACTGAAGGGGATCCAGATGTGGTCTTACTATGGGTCGCAGCTGGTCCAGGATGAGCCTTTCCAGGGTCTTCATGATGTGGGAGGTCAGTGCCACGGGCCTATAATCCTGGGGGCCACTGGGACGAGGCGTCTTTGGTACAGGGACGAGGCATGATGTCTTCCACATCACCGGGACCCTCTGCAGACTCAGACTCAGCATAAACAGTTTATGAAAGACTCCACACAGCTGGGGGGCACAGGCCTTGAGGACGAGGGGACTCACTCCGTCTGGTCCAGCAGACTTGCCTGAGTGAAGTCTCCTCATTTGCATCTCAACCTGGTATTGAGTGAAGGTGATGGGTGGGGGAGGGGTGTCAGGAATCTCACAGGAGGCAACATGTGAAGAGAGAGGCTGGCACAGTGGTGTGGCTCTGGATTCCAGGCTGACTGCAGGTGAGGTTGTGGGGGTAGGAGCAGACACTGTGGTGTCGAATCTATTGAAAAACAGATTCAACTCGTCGGCTCTATTCTCACCTCCCTCAGCTCCCCTGCTGTTGGTTGGCCTGAATCCAGTGATGGTCTTCATGCCCCTCCACACCTCTCTCATGCTGTTCTGCTGGAGTTTCCACTCCAGCTTCCTCCTGTAATTGTCCTTAGCCTCTCTGATCTTGTCCTTTAGTAACACCTGGACCTTCCTCACCTCCTCTTTGTTGCCCCCTCTGAAAGCCCTCTTCTTGTTGTTGAGGAGGGCTTTGATGTCATATTTCATATTTGTTTACATATTAAACAAATATGTAAGACTGCTTTCTTCCATGTGTGCAACATCTCTAAAGTTAGAAATATCCTGTCTCAGAGTGATGCTGAAAAACTAGTTCATGCATTTATTACTTCCAGGCTGGACGACTGTAATTCATTATTATCAGGATGTCCAAAAAACTCACTGAAAAGCCTTCAGCTGATCCAAAATGCTGCAGCAAGAGTCCTGACAGGGACTAGAAAGAGAGCAGATTTCTCCTGTTTTGGCTTCCTGTTAAATCCAGAATTCAAAATCCTGCTCCTCACATACAAGGTCTTAAATAATCAGGCCCCATCTGATCTTAATGACCTTGTAGTACCATATCACCCTATCAGAGCACTTCGCTCTCGCTCTGCAGGCCTACTTGTTGTTCCTAGAGTATTTAAAAGTAGAATGGGAGGCAGAGCCTTCAGTTTTCAGGCCCCTCTTCTGTGGAACCAGCTTCCAGTTTGGATTCAGGAGACAGACACCATCTCTACTTTCAAGATTAGGCTTCAAACTTTCCTTTTTGCTAAAGCATATAGTTAGGGCTGGACCAGGTGACCCTGAATCCTCCCTTAGTTATGCTGCAATAGACGTAGGCTGCTGGGGATTCCCATGATGCACTGGGTGTTTCTTCTTCACTCACTATGTGTTAACAGACCTCTCTGCATTGAATCATATCTGTTATTAACCTCTGTCTCTCTTCCACAGCATGTCTTTATCCTGTCTTCCTTCTCTCACCCCAACCAATCACAGCAGATGGCCCCGCCCCTCCCTGAGCCTGGTTCTGCTGGAGGTTTCTTCCTGTTAAAAGGGAGTTTTTCCTTCCCACTGTCGCCAAAGTGCTGCTCATAGGGGGTCATATGATTGTTGGGTTTTTCTCTGTATCTATGAAGCGCCTTGAGGTGACTTTTGTTGTGATTTGGCGCTATATAAATAAAATTGAATTGTTCCAACTTAATACCTCAGGCAGCAGAAACCCAAGAAAGAGGGAGACGAGGAACCATCATGGAAGTACAGGCCCCTGCACGGTATGTACCACCGGTAGGTAGAGGAGATGGCTAATATCCAGAAATCCTACCAGTGGCTGGACAAAGCTAGACTTAAAGGGAAGCTCTAATAATATCAAGAGCTGGAGAGGATGTGGAGGGTGAAGGTAACAGTGGTCACAGTGGTAATCAAAGCACTTGGTACGGTGACCCCCAAACTAGGCAAGTGGCTCCAGCAGATCCCAGGAACAACATCGGAGATCTCTGTGAAGAAGAGTGCAGTCCTAGGAACAGCTGAGATACTGTACAGGACTCACACAGACAGGACTGGAACTCAAAACGCTGCCTTAATGCTGAAAAACCCTCATAAAAATAACTCAAAAACAAAACAAAGTAGAAACACTGGAACACGACAAACACACGGCATGGAGAAAGTACGACACAAAAGAGAGCAAAGGCAAACAGAGGGCTTATATACACAGGGAGTAATCAGGGAATGGGAAACAGGAGGGAGACACAGCTGGGAGAGATTAGGACTAACGAGACAGGGGCAGGTAAAACTGAATACACTGACATAGGACTGGGACTATCAAAATAAAACAGGAAATAAGACACAAATCACAAACACTCAAACGTGACACTGAAGGATAGACAGAAGGAATATAACCCATGAAACAGAAGACAGTGACTTAAACTAGAGGCCAGAACAACAAATGACACAAAGAGAACAAAACCCTTAGTGCACTGTATTGTTAATTTGAAGAAAGAAAGACAAAATCTGAGATCTCACAGTACTATTTCAGGATTAAAGAGTAAACAGTATTTCAACTTTAACCCTGAAATATTATATAATTTTATAATAATTATTATTATATAATTTATTTCATTACTGAAATATTTTTATTTTCAAAATTAACAAAAATAAAAAAGATCTTTGATTAAAGCACAAAGATCTGAGATAACAGTTGAAACAGCATGAGGGGCATAAGGCAGTGTCAGTCCATGCAACATTCATCAGGCAGCACATTCTCAATGAATCCCAATCTGAAGAGGCGGCTGCACAGGCGTGCCAAGGTAAGAACCACGCTCGTCTTTTTGGGCTGAAGCGTTAATGCCCGTCTGCTCTGACACACCGTGAGCTGCTGCAGCTCAGTCTGTAGGTTGAGCTCCACTAAAAGTCTCAGCAGACAAGCAGCTGCTTTCACAACATCACAGCTGGAATCACACAAAACTGACCTGTGATCAGACATCATCAGGTGATATTTCAGGAGGAGACAGACGGTAAACTGCGCATGCAATCATTTCCTCTCTGACACAACAGGAAATTCCAAACTTCCCAAATTGACTCAGAAAAATCTGCATATTTTCTTTGACTGCAAGATCAAAGAGAAAAAGACGTGAACCCACTTACAGCTCTGCTGCAGCAGCATCAGCACCTCTGCAACCAAACAGCTGATCCAGAGCTGCAGCTCAGGGCTGCTTTTAGAGGAGGAGAGGGGCGATGGCGGGGGGGTGGAGGAGGAAAGGTGGCACCTCCTCCGGCTCCTCCCGTCATCTTCCTCATTAGAGGTGGATTTACATGTTTGACTTGTGAATCAAAAGGATTTTCTGGTCACACTGAAGCATCTGTTGTGAGTTTTGGAGAGAAAGCAACACATCGTCTGCACATAGACTGATTTTATGTTTACATTTTATGCCCTTAATCACTGTATTCTGTCTAATTGCTGCTGCTAGTGTTTCGACAAACACTGCAAACAGTGAAGGGGAGAGTGGGCATCCCTGCCTGGTGCCCCTCAGGAGACAGACGCTGGACGATGTTTGCTCATTTGTTCGGACACAGGCTGTTGAGGAGTTTTGTGTAAAGTTGCAAATAAAAATTTCCAGTTAACTCTTTAAAATGTGTGTAGAGACACGGGAGCAGAGAGCACGAGGCAGTTGGGAAGAAGACGTGGCACGAGAGCCAATGAACTGTTTACATCGCTGTAAATAAACGCACTCGTCATCATTAAGAGTCCTGCATCTGGGTCTTCACTCCCACATCCCCACGGTTGGCCAGCGCTAACCGTGACAAAGAAAGAATATTCCTTACTGTTGGGGTGAAGGGAGCGCCAAAGTCGCAAAGCCAGCATCGCTCATCTACAGTTTGATTATATTTGTGGACTGCGCTGACTTCCTGCTGTGTTGAGCCTTTCTCTCTATTTAGTCCGAAGATGAGGTCGAGTGAGTAATTTAGGTGTTCAGAGAGTGCAGTGGAAGAATGAGGCGTCGTCAACATTTGGGCCATATTCAGTTACGATACACAGCTTGTTGTCAAGTATAGATCATTTAATAATTATGAATCTAATCTCTTGATCTATGACTGTGAGTACTTTCAAATCAATATTTTTATGTCTATTGCTAACCCCTTTGTAGCTCACTACATACATACAGGCTGAGAACACGTTAGGAAACCTGTGACAGGCCTGTGGGTCATGGTCTCGGTCATATCACCCAGTGTTTGGAGTTCCTTGTGTCCTTTGTCATGTTGTGTTACTATTTGTGTTTTAGGTCCAAGGTTTATTCAGTTTATTAGATTTCCCCTCGTGTCTTTGCCCTCTGTCTCATGTTCCTCTGTTTCCTGTTTTATTGTGAAGGTCTCGTGTTTCCGTGTTTGTTCCTCGTTATCCGTCTCTCATGTCAGCGTCTCCCTCATGGTTGTGTGCGTTTCCCAGTGTTCCCAGTATCGTTTTGTATTCCCTTTTCCATTCTGAGCAGTAAAGCTGTATTTTGAGTTCATGTTTCAGTGCATGAGTCTGCGTTTGGGTCCGCTCTGTGCTGCCTGCACAGTTATGTGTCTGTTGTAAGACAACGTCTGCCTGGAGTTTTTCACGCTGGTTAAATATCTTTCTGTGCATTTTTAATGGGGCAAAACTGGAATTCACAGACTAATGAATAACATCACATTTCATCTTTACAGTCTGTGCAAAGTGAGGGACATGCCTGCTTCCTGATGATGCTCCCTTTGGCTCGTAGCGCTGCTGGTGGACCGTCCTGGAGCGGTGACACCGCCGGCGCTGAAGGTCATGTGACAGCCTTCAAACCCAAAGACGCATGATTTTCTTTTACAAAGGCTGGAATCCAATAAAACAAAAAGACTTAACACAAATGAATAATCACACTAATCTTTCTTTGTATTATAGAAATAAAATAAGGTGGAATAAAATCATTACTTTTGCTCTGTGGGCCCGAGTAGTGTAGTCAGTGTTTCAGGATTGCTGAAGAATCCCACGAGGCAGAGCAGCATCGTCCTGTGTTATGTATCATGGTATTAAACCTGCTTTTTACCAACAGAGGGGGGAAACTCCTTTCAGGTGAGTTACTGTTATTACTTCTGTGCTCACATTTGGAAGTGAAATGTAATGTTTAAAGACAGCAAAGACGATTAAAACCACAACTTGTCTAATAGACACCAGTTTACTGAGCTCGAAGTCTTAAAATGATCAAATAAATAAACCATGAGACTTCAGGCTGATGGTGATGTTTGTGTTTCCATCTTTCTTCACAATAAAAAATGACCTGTGATAAAGTCTTTGAGCGTGTGATCACAAAAACATCAGATACCAGTCTGGAGGATAACTCCAGCCTTCACGATGGTGCATCCCAGTAAACGACTCTATCATCCTGTCACTGTTATGTAACTCGTTGTACAGTAAACTATCCAAAGGAAAACCCGTTAAGTTCAAAAACTGTTGTATGAAAAGACTGTTTTTAACAGGAAGCGATGGAGCTCAGAGCAGCGCAGCTTCCACTGCCGCACGCTGCAACGATCACTCGATGCAGAGACGTGTGGCGTCCCTGTGCTGCAGAGTGGGCAGCGTCGCTGCTGAGCGCTTACCAATAACTCATTTTTACTGAGTGAGGGAGCCTGGGCCTGCTGACTGCTTCTTAGGCATTGCAGCGCCACCTTGAGGCAGGAACACAGCACAGCAGTACCGTCTTTGACCTGAACGCAGAGGTTGAACCTCGCGTGACAGGATCACTGAATATTTCATATGAGCTTTAACATATCAGGTGGATAATGTTTTAAACTTTGTTGTGCTGCGTTTATCTGTTTTAATGTCAGGTTTGGGTTGTTTTCACTGAAATCCTGAAGAGGCACACAGACACGGACACATGTCGGACTTTTATCTAAACACAAACTTTTATTCAGAAACAAACAGTACAAAATACATGCAGCTGTTTCAGAGGAGCTGCTTCAAGGCGCCTGCGAGCTTTGGAAATATTTGGATTTTAAAGGCAGGTTTTAATATTTTCAACAGCAGGGGGCAGCGTTTCTTGAGCTGGCGTTGTTTTAACTTTAGTTTTTGATGTTTCTAAATTTTCTCACAGATTTTGTTTGCCCGGCTGCAGCTGCAAAGGCACTGCACCAACGCCTGGTAGAAATTTGCATCACAGTCCTGCTTCCTTTGGCATCTGTTAAACATAATTCATAAAGGTTTTAGGCATAAAATCATTTTTCAACACATTCTCGTGATGTCTTTTCTTGGAAGCATTTAAAGTATTTAAAAATGAAAATACCTTTAAAAATAGCACCCTGTGACATAAAAAAGATTATTCCATTTCAGTAAAGTAGTTTCAGAGGAGTGAACTAAACTAATCATACATGGGTGGAGGACAAGGCGGCTCCTTGTGTGTGTTTAAGTCTTTACACTTTAACTGCCCAGAACAAAACCCACTGTGGACGAAGCTGCTCTGAGGTCGCTCTGCTGCTGTGTCAGCTCTCAGTGCAGATCGGTGGCCCGGCGCCTCATCTGTGCTTTGACAGACAAACTCTCTCGCATTCTGCCTGCGTCGCAAAGCGGTTTTCGTTGCCTCCGCAGCCGCTGTACCAGAAACGGGAGCAGACGCTGCGTTTGTGGTCGAAGAACCACCTGACCGTGTAATTCACACAGTCGCCAGCATCCTTGCCGAGGAAGCAGATGCCTGCAAGAGGTGACAGGAGCGAGGAGGCAAAATCAGCTCACAGAAAAACAAACTCAATAAAACAGAACAGAAGAATAGAAGAGCCCTTTATTGTCATTGTACATGTGCAAAATTATGGGCGCTCTGCAACGGAGGAAGAAAATATATCAATAGTAAAGGGCTTCAGGAATACATAGCAGACAGATCGGGGTCAGCAACCTTTAACACCCAAAGAGCAGTTTGGACCCAGCTTGTTGTTACCATAGTTCATGGAGGAGCTGCTCACTTACGTTTGTGGATCCAAAGATCCATGCTTGGCCTGCCTGGGGTTGAAAGCCTCGATAAATCCACGGCGCTTCGGCGGGTACGGTTATTTTGAGCGATGAAGAATACTAACATATAATTTTATTTTTGTATTTCAAGATCACGATAATCTTCCAATTGCGAACTACAAGTTAAAAAAGAACCAAGACAATTAAAATACACTTCAGTTACTTGTCATTTTTTTCCAAACCACGTGGAGCCGCAGTATAAGGACTAAAGAGCCGCAGGTTGCGACCCCTGCTCTAGAGGAATGTGAGTGTGTGAGCGTCCTGAGTGATGAGGGTCACTCAGACCATGCCTCAGATTGGTGGGCAGGGGTCGGGGAAGAAGCTGTTAGTGAGTCTGGAGGTGTGGCAGCTGACTGACCTGAGGCGCAGACCAGAGAGCAGTGGGTCAAACAGGTGGGGGGCGGGGTCACCTGTGATGGCCCTGGTTTACTTGAGACAGGAGGATCTGGCGATGGCCTCCAGGTGTGTCAGAGGGCAGCCAGTGATTTTTTGGGGGGTGCTAATGACCCTCAGTGCAGCCTTCCTGCTCTCAGTCGTGGCCCCTGAGTACAAACACCTGGCAGTTTATGTATCGAGCTGCAAAGTGCAGCTGTGCTTCTTACTAATAACACTGTAACCTCCTGACACCCAGCACACTCGTTTATGTCCTCTGAAGGGGAATTTATTTTAGTCTGTATCTTTTGACCGGTTTGAGCTACCCCACTAAAAGACTTTCCCTCAGTTCTCGGCTGGTTAAACTGAAGTAGGCTGAATGTTTGTGGCTCATGTTTTGGTCAATGTCTCCCTATTTGATGATTGCAGACTGTAGGTGCGATGTCACTGAGATCATCTGCGTTCCTCAAACTCAGCGTTCTTCCCGTCATCGTAGCGAGGAAGAGAAAGGACAGTGTGACTGAGAGCAGGTGGATGCTCACCTGTGGACACAAAGCTGTCCAGCTGCTTCGTCGGCTCCACGTCCACATCTGTCAGAGACCAAACAGTCAGCAGGGAGTGCGAGCTAAAGCTGCAGAGCTTCAGTGAAGCAGGTTTCATTAGAGCACTTTACAACACCACAGGCTGAGTTACACCCACAGGGGAGAAATAAACAGCAACACAGACGGCCATAAACAGGCCAGTGATCCGAGTGTGTGCTTGTTAATGATGTGGACTCACTGACGACTGAATGTGAACCATTCGTGGTTAAAATCTGTTTGTTTTTAACTAATTAGAAACATGTCTGTAAAGGTTCTCAGTCATCCAGCTCATCGTAGTCTGAGGAGCTTGGAAAGAAAAGCGTCTGGACTTCTTTAAGTTGCTTGAAGACGTTTATGCTTCTTCAGTTCTTAGAGCAACTGGTTTAAGCCCCGGCCTAAGAGGGGACGACGGACCCCCTAATGATCCTGTATGAAAACAGGTGCAGGTCACAATCAGCCAAGGGTTTGGGTGAAAGCTAACTCCACCCTATCATGTGATTTCATTCCCGACGCCTTAACACCCAATCACATCCTGGGCCTTCTGACCTCAGGGAATCAGCCTCTTTGCTGATTTGATGAAAGCCCAATTAGGATAATCGCATGTTTTAAGAGCTTTCTTTACACGTGTGGGTTCACCCAACATCTTGGTTGATTGTGACCCCCACCCATTTTCACACCCAGGCAGAGGATCAATAGGAGGTCCACGACCCTCGTAGGGACACTCCCACAGGGCTTAAAAATCTGGGACGCTCCACCAGTCGCTCTGAGAACTGAAGAAGCTTCTCGGGTGAAACGTCTTCAAGAAACTTAAAGTGCAGATGCTTTTCTTTCCAAAATGTTTTTGAATGTTACTGAGCACTAATTAGTGAGTGTGTGTGTGTGTTTATGTGTGTGTGTGAGTGCTCTACCTGAAAACGACCTGTTTCTTTTGCTCAGAGTGTTGATGACGCTCAGGTTTCTTGCCAAGATTCCCGTCTGCTCCTGGAACCAGTTTCTCGGCTGATCGGAAATCTCCAGCTCCCAGTCTGCTGAGCCCTGACTGGACACAGAGCAGCGGCACTCGCTGAGCCATCACAATAGCTTTCTGAATAACACGTTTAATTATTGCTGCTCCGAAACTGCTGTTTACTAACATTTATGTGCTTTATATTTCAAGGCATAGAAATACTACAGAGAAACCCAACAATCAGACGACCTCATATGAACAAGAACTTGGCAACGGTGGGAAGGAAAAACTCCCTTTTAACAGGAAGAAACCTCCAGCAGAACCAGGCTCAGGGAGGGGCGGGGCCATAAAAAACAAACTGGAGTCTATTAGATAGATATGATACAAACCACTGCAGCACAGTACCTGTAATACCTACAGCATGTTCTAATCGCTCTAATAGGATATTATGGTCGACAGTATCGAACGCTGCACTGAGGTCTAGCAGGACAAGCACAGAGATGAGTCCACTGTCAGAGGCCATAAGAAGATCATTTGTAACCTTCACTAAAGCTGTTTCTGTGCTGTGATGAGCTCTGAAACCTGACTGAAACTCTTCAAATAAACCTCTGCAGATGATCTGTTAGCTGTTTGACAACTACTCTTTCAAGGATGTTTGATATAAAGGAAGGTTGGAGATTGGCCTATAATTAGCTAAGACTGCTGGGTCTAGAGATGCTTTTTGAGTAAAGGTTTAACTACAGCCAGCTTGAAGGCCTGTGGTACATAGCTGATCATTAGAGATAGTTGATCATATTTAAGATCGAAGAATTAATTAATGGCAGGACTTCTTTGAGCAGTTTTGTAGGACTGGGGTCTAAAAGACACGTTGATGGTTTGGAGGAAGTAATTATTGAAGTTAACTCAGAAAGATCAGTTGGAGAAAAAGAGTCTAACTTAACATCAATGGTACTAAGAGTAGCTGTAGATAATATTACATCTGTGGGGTGATTACTGGTAATTTTTTCTCTAATGATAAAAATGTTATTTGTGAAGAAGTTCATGAAGTCATTACTAGTTAAGGTTAAAGGGATGGTTGGCTCAACAGAGCTCTGACTGTTTGTCAGCCTGGCTACAGAGCTGAAGAGAAACCTGGGGTTGTTCTTATTTTCTTCAATTTATTTGTGAAGAAGTTCATGAAGCAATAAAGAGAAACTTATTCCAGTTAATTAGTGCCAAACAGTAAGAGATGACATTGTCTCCAGCTTATGGGTTATCTGCTTTAAGGTGTGTTTGTGTGAGCTACACAGATGTGTTGTTGATGACAAAGCTGTGTGAGTCTGTGTGAGTCTGTGGCTCAGTGTGAGTCTGTGTGAGTCTGTGTGAGTCTGTGGAAGCTGTGGCTCAGTGTGAGTCTGTGTGAGTCTGTGGCTCAGTGTGAGTCTGTGTGAGTCAGTGTGAGTCAGTGTGAGTCTGTGTGAGTCTGTGGCTCAGTGTGAGTCTGTGTGAGTCTGTGTGAGTCTGTGGAAGCTGTGGCTCAGTGTGAGTCTGTGTGAGTCTGTGTGAGTCTGTGGAAGCTGTGGCTCAGTGTGAGTCTGTGTGAGTCTGTGGCTCAGTGTGAGTCAGTGTGAGTCAGTGTGAGTCTGTGTGAGTCTGTGTGAGTCTGTGGCTCAGTGTGAGTCTGTGTGAGTCTGTGGAAGCTGTGGCTCAGTGTGAGTCTGTGTGAGTCAGTGTGAGTCTGTGGAAGCTGTGGCTCAGTGTGAGTCTGTGTGAGTCTGTGTGAGTCAGTGTGAGTCTGTGTGAGTCAGTGTGAGTCTGTGGAAGCTGTGGCTCAGTGTGAGTCTGTGTGAGTCTGTGTGAGTCAGTGTGAGTCTGTGTGAGTCAGTGTGAGTCTGTGGAAGCTGTGGCTCAGTGTGAGTCTGTGTGAGTCTGTGTGAGTCAGTGTGAGTCTGTGTGAGTCAGTGTGAGTCTGTGTGAGTCTGTGTGAGTCTGTGGAAGCTGTGGCTCAGTGTGAGTCAGTGTGAGTCAGTGTGAGTCTGTGTGAGTCAGTGTGAGTCAGTGTGAGTCTGTGTGAGTCAGTGTGAGTCTGTGTGAGTCTGTGGCTCAGTGTGAGTCAGTGTGAGTCTGTGTGAGTCTGTGTGAGTCAGTGTGAGTCTGTGTGAGTCTGTGGCTCAGTGTGAGTCAGTGTGAGTCAGTGTGAGTCTGTGTGAGTCCGTGTGAGTCTGTGTGAGTCTGTGGAAGCTGTGGCTCAGTGTGAGTCAGTGTGAGTCTGTGTGAGTCTGTGTGAGTCTGTGGCTCAGTGTGAGTCAGTGTGAGTCAGTGTGAGTCAGTGTGAGTCTGTGTGAGTCTGTGTGAGTCTGTGGCTCAGTGTGAGTCAGTGTGAGTCAGTGTGAGTCAGTGTGAGTCTGTGTGAGTCTGTGTGAGTCTGTGGCTCAGTGTGAGTCAGTGTGAGTCAGTGTGAGTCTGTGTGAGTCAGTGTGAGTCTGTGTGAGTCTGTGGAAGCTGTGGCTCAGTGTGAGTCAGTGTGAGTCTGTGTGAGTCAGTGTGAGTCTGTGTGAGTCTGTGTGAGTCTGTGGCTCAGTGTGAGTCTGTGTGAGTCAGTGTGAGTCAGTGTGAGTCTGTGTGAGTCTGTGTGAGTCTGTGGCTCAGTGTGAGTCTGTGTGAGTCTGTGGAAGCTGTGGCTCAGTGTGAGTCAGTGTGAGTCTGTGTGAGTCAGTGTGAGTCTGTGTGAGTCTGTGTGAGTCTGTGGCTCAGTGTGAGTCTGTGTGAGTCAGTGTGAGTCAGTGTGAGTCTGTGTGAGTCTGTGGCTCAGTGTGAGTCAGTGTGAGTCTGTGTGAGTCAGTGTGAGTCTGTGTGAGTCAGTGTGAGTCAGTGTGAGTCTGTGGCTCAGTGTGAGTCTGTGTGAGTCAGTGTGAGTCAGTGTGAGTCTGTGTGAGTCTGTGTGAGTCTGTGGAAGCTGTGGCTCAGTGTGAGTCTGTGTGAGTCTGTGTGAGTCAGTGTGAGTCTGTGTGAGTCAGTGTGAGTCTGTGTGAGTCTGTGGCTCAGTGTGAGTCAGTGTGAGTCAGTGTGAGTCTGTGTGAGTCAGTGTGAGTCTGTGTGAGTCTGTGGCTCAGTGTGAGTCAGTGTGAGTCTGTGTGAGTCTGTGTGAGTCTGTGGCTCAGTGTGAGTCAGTGTGAGTCTGTGTGAGTCTGTGTGAGTCTGTGGCTCAGTGTGAGTCAGTGTGAGTCAGTGTGAGTCTGTGTGAGTCTGTGGCTCAGTGTGAGTCAGTGTGAGTCAGTGTGAGTCTGTGTGAGTCTGTGGCTCAGTGTGAGTCAGTGTGAGTCAGTGTGAGTCTGTGTGAGTCTGTGGCTCAGTGTGAGTCTGTGTGAGTCAGTGTGAGTCTGTGTGAGTCTGTGGAAGCTGTGGCTTAGTGTGAGTCTGTGTGAGTCAGTGTGAGTCAGTGTGAGTCAGTGTGAGTCTGTGGCTCAGTGTGAGTCTGTGTGAGTCTGTGTGAGTCTGTGGAAGCTGTGGCTTAGTGTGAGTCTGTGTGAGTCAGTGTGAGTCTGTGTGAGTCAGTGTGAGTCTGTGTGAGTCTGTGGAAGCTGTGGCTCAGTGTGAGTCTGTGTGAGTCTGTGTGAGTCAGTGTGAGTCTGTGTGAGTCTGTGTGAGTCTGTGGAAGCTGTGGCTCAGTGTGAGTCTGTGTGAGTCTGTGTGAGTCTGTGGAAGCTGTGGCTTAGTGTGAGTCTGTGTGAGTCAGTGTGAGTCTGTGTGAGTCAGTGTGAGTCTGTGTGAGTCTGTGGAAGCTGTGGCTCAGTGTGAGTCTGTGTGAGTCTGTGTGAGTCAGTGTGAGTCTGTGTGAGTCTGTGTGAGTCTGTGGAAGCTGTGGCTCAGTGTGAGTCTGTGTGAGTCTGTGGAAAGTGTTACCTGTTCGTGTCCAGAGTGTCGCCTGGCTCTGACAGCTGGCTGCAGGTCAGTTTAAATGGGAGTGGAGGATAAGTGTTGAGTCCCTCTGAAATAAACCCGAACAGCCCGTCAGTGTGTGTCTGGTTACAGACGACAGGGAGATCTGAGCGTGCTCTTACTGTTGAGGGCGGAGAGGAAGACCCTGATGAAGCGCTGGGCGTAGCCCTGCTCGTCGGCCTTCAGCCTGTCGAGTCTGATCAGGTGCTGCTGTATCGGCACGCTGGCCAGCTCCTCCACCTCCGTCCGGTTGTAACGATCACCCACCGCCACCACAAACAGCGCCACCCCCTCACACTTGGCCTTCTGGGAGATGTAGCGCAGCTTGGCCTGGTCTCTGTAGGCCGTCTTGGTGCCCACCACAGTCAGGACGGCCCTCTTGCTGCGCGGCTGGCCGGCCTTCAGCAGCACCTCCCTCAGGGTGTAGTCCAGCATCTGTCCCAGCGCCAAAGAGCCGCCCTGCTGCTGCATGTTCTGCATCATGTACGTCTTCATGTCTCCAGCGTTCTGGTAGGTCTGCAGGCCGAACTCCACCTTGGTGCTCTGTTGGACCAGAGCTACTCGGGCCTGGCGGCCGGCTCGGCGGGGCTGTGGACTCACGACCAGCTGCTCCACCACAGAGCTCAGCAGCTGCCGGGCACCGGCGTATTCATCGGCCTGGATCTCCCTGGAGCTGTCCAGCACCATGACCAGGTCCACATCCGCCTGCTGAGGCAGCACTGGTTCCTGGATGAAGGCGCACTCCTCTGCACGCCTGCAGGGGTCTGCAGAGACATCAGCAGCCACTGAAAACACCTTTATTCATCCACATACGCTGCTCGTGTATTTAACGTTAACTTCATTGTAAAAAGTGATTTTTCTCATGTATTACCAAAACTGAAACAAAAAAGTCTGATATTGTGTAAGTGTTTTTCATCCAGGGAAGGATTAGACACCTAAAGGCATAAAGTTATGTATCAACCAAAGTCTCTGTCAGTGTACAGAAGTTAAATATTTAACTGTTTTTCTACACGATGAACAAAGAAAGAAATGTGTGAAATCACAGAAAAAGTTCTGGAAGTTTTGTTTTTAACTGCAGTCGTATAAAAACCTTTCATTTGTTATTGCTTAATGACTCAGGGAGGTTTTAATCAGCAGGGAAAGTCGTAAAACTGCAGCAGCTTGTTTGCGGTGAGCAGCAGATCCAACAAGTTAGAATCAAAAATGGCTTCAAGTGCACATTCAGGGCTGTGAGACTCGCAGGGGAGAACACGCATCACGTTTAAGGCCTGGACAAGTTGAATCGTTTTGTTCTCCATCGTGGAAAAATGGCTGAAAATAAAACCAGGCCAGCTTTAAAAACTCTGCACTCAGCTCTGCGGTCTCATCCCTGTGTTTCTGTCTGTGCACTCGGCCTGAAGCTACACTTGCTGCCTCGGAGTGTCGGCCCCCTTCCTTCTGTCACATATCGGTATAAATAAAGTCCCACCCCTACCTACTATCACAGTCACCTGCTGCAGAGCCGATAATGGCATCAATAAAAGTAGCCGCACGTCCTGAGAGCAGTGAGATGTGGCGATTTACATTTTTAAGAGGACTGTAAAGTCAAGCTTCCTCATATTCACTTTGATCCCACACAGCTCATCTAACTCGAACTAAAAAAGTGTGCAGTGCAGATGAGGTATGAGCATCAGTCGTTACCGTAACAGACGGCACAGCTCTTGACCCTCCTCAGGTCAGCAGCCGGCTCCTGTGGCCTCCTCAGCACCGTGAAGATGGAGTTTCCTGTGTCGTCAGCCTGAGAGGAGACAGCAGCTACCGTTACCGACCGCTTCGCTCGTTCATGACAAACAGAATTCCTCAACGACTGAGGGAAGACGACAAGCAGCTTAAAGAAAATGATGTTTTATTAAACTTTCCCTCTTCGGTCCATCTGTCTTGTATGTGCTTTATAACTGACAGCCATGAGAGAAGGCTTCAGGCACCACAGCTGTTTCTTCCTGTTGTACACTAACTTCTGGCTACACACTGTAAACATAACTGGAGCCGCACAGGGAGACTAAGTGCACAATGAGCTGGAACGACTTTGTGCTTGCAGGCCAAACAGGCTGGGAAAAAGGCCCTCACATCATGTGCTGAGAAGGTCCCAGATGTATTGGCTCAAGTGAGAGCAAAGAGTTTAAAAGGGAGATGATGAAACCGTGGAACCCTCCAGAAGTCATCACACTGTAAGGTCTAAAAAGGAAACGGGGACACCCTGACTGTAGCATCAAGAGCCAAATGTTTTTTAATCCAAGGCAAACACTCCGATAATCTCAGGGCGCCGTTGCTGTAACAGTGCTTACTGATTTATGAAGTCCCATCTTCATCCAAACCAGATATTACGATATCGACTCCACACTCCTGTATGTTCACACTGAGAGGCATGGTAGGTTTTGTGGACAGATAGGGTGGCACGCTCGCTGCATTATTGCATCACTTCCTGCTCCTGGTGCACCACATCAGTGGTGCTTGTTCAGTTGTCTAAAGAGCAGCAACATCAGCAGTAACTGTCTGAGAAGCTGGCTCTCTTCTGCTCACTTTGTCGGTTGTCCAATTATTCCTTTGCCTCCTTTAGCACCTGGTCGCCTGGTTGTAGCTCTGGAGGCCTGGCTCCCCACAGAGCCAGCCAGGCCCTGTGGTGCTTTGCAAAGGTACTGTTGGCCTGGTTGACTGTGTCCAAAGTGGGAAATCAGGCCAGTTTGGTGACTACGAGGAGGAAGTGTAGCCTCAAACAGAAACCTTCAGTACGTTTCCCTGTGTACAGACTCCCTGGACTGCTTCCTGTGTGGTGAGTGTCGGAGAGAGAGGCTGGTCGCATGTGTGGATTGCCTGAAGAGGAATGAGCACTTTGCCCCTGGATTTCCCTGGAGCCCTGACCCCTCACCTTTTTGTATATACACCCGGTGTGCATCAGAGTCCTGCGTGTGAGTCCTCCACCTCAATCGTAACAGCAGCTCCCATTTCATTTATTAACCTTTTCATCTACGCTAAAAAAAAAGAAAAAAAAAAGAGGCAGCACGGTGGCACGGTGGTTAGCACTGTTGCCGCACAGCAAGAAGGTCCTGAGTTCAATTCCAACATCAGGCCGGGGTCTTTCTGTGTGGAGTTTGCATGTTCTCCCCGTGTTTGCGTGGGTTCCCTCCGGGTACTCCGGCTTCCTCCCACCGTCCAAAGACATGCAGCTTGTGGGGATAGGCTGATTTGACAATCCAAATTGCCACTAGGTGTGAGTGTGAATGGTTGTCTGTCCCTGTGTGTCGGCCCTGCGACAGACTGGCGACCTGTCCAGGGTGGACCCCGCCTCTCGCCCTATGAAAGCTGGGATAGGCTCCAGCGCCCCCCGCGACCCTGAAAAGGATAAGCGGAAGCGAATGGATGGATGGATGGATGGATCTACGCTAGTCCATGCTGGTATCAACATACTGAGTTATCCTGACCCACTGAGTCACAGCCAGACTCCTCATCGCACAGGCCGAGGAGGAGGAGTGGCAGCACTTCAGCTTATTAACCAACCAAAGACACAGTTTGAATTCATTTAAAAAACTGTTAATAAGCAGTTCTCATTTGTTATAACAAACAAGACATAATATTTGGTTACAGATTATTACTTCAGTACTTCAGACTAAAGAAGAAACTGATAGTTGGGGTGACCCTGAATCCTTGTCGGTTGTATAAAATAATGTCCAGCTTATGAGTTTTCTGATCAAAGCTGTGTGTTTGAGCTACCCCAGGGAGTCACGCACTTCACATTCCAGGCTCTATTCTTTCTACAGAATCCAGAGTCAAGATAAAATGATTAGCAAGACACCAGAACACTTTTCTTAAAGGTAACGCAGTTTGCTACTTGATTGCTCCTGGGAAAAAGTAATTTGCTTCACTACCTGTTACATTAAAAAAAGCTGTCTCACAACCACAGTTTAGTAACATGAACCTCAGGCTGCACCAAAGCAAATCCCTAACGAGGACTCACATCTCTGAGATCTTTCTCTTAGCAGAACACGAAGCAAAGACTGATTCTACTTTAGAAACGTGAGCAGGTAGACAGGGAGGCTGCAGCCCGACTGCTGTTTGTTACCTGTGGAAGGTAAAGTCTGTCTGGGCAGCATCAGCAACATCACGCAGTTGTTTCTGTCGCGGACACACTTTTCCTCTTTTCCATTTGTCTTTTGTACAATAAAGATAAATGTCCATGCATTAGGCTGCATCGCTATTTTCCTCCTCTGACGCGTGAACTGTAACCAGCTGATCGTCGAGAGAGTGCAGCCACACGATTCCCAGGAATCGGAGCGCTGGGAACAGGTTTCCTACAAAAGCTGTTTTTGGTTCCCATCCCCAGATGGTCTCAGTCAGGTTTTAAGTCAGACTAAATGAAAGATGATTTTGTGCATGATGGTGCAGTTTAAAGTGTTCAGGTTAATTCATCAACATCGTTTTTTCCAACAACAGAAAAACTATGAAACATGTTTGAGAATTCATTTGTAATGTATCGTCTAATTTTAGCATGTTCACCATGGACCTGATGGAGGCTAAATCAAACTCACCTCCATCGCCTGATTAATCGCGGGAACGTTCCTCAGGGAGATGATTGCTGGGACGATGTTCAGAGCCCGGTACTCCATAATGGCAGCAAGAATGTCAGTGTTGTCCTGAGACGCTCCATTGGTGAAAAACACGGCCACCTTCCTCACCATGAACCCAGCTCGCACTCGTTTGAAGATGTTCTGACCCACAAAGCGCATGGCGGCGCCCAGCTGGCGTTTCTTGGACGTCTTCTCTAGGGCGATGTTCTTCACAGCTTCTATCAGCGCAGTCTTGCGATGGTAGTCCTGGAAGTGGATCAGGTACTTGGTGTAGGCGCTGTATCCAACCACAGCCACGCGAGCGCCTTGTGGACAGTTGCTCTCAGCGATGCTCAAGTCCTCCAGCAGGTGGAGGAGGGCGGAGCGCTGCCTCTCGAGGGCCGTCGGAGTCACGTCGTCAGACATGTCCAAGCCGAACACCAGCTCGGTGGGGTAGGCCGGACACTGTGACTCACCTGGAGGAGGTAACGTCAGGAAGAGCTGAAGTGAAACGACCGCGGTGTTGGAAACACGCTCAGGCCGATTAACAGATACTCAAAGACGACTAGTTACAAGTTACAAAGGACTTCTGCTACTCAGTAAAATCCACCAAGCAGTTGGAGACAGTTTCAGATAAAAAGGTGCAAATATGTCCCGATGATCTCAGTCAGTCGGCATCTGTGGACAAAGTCTTTGTGCTGTACTCACCATGTTTGTTCTCACTAAGAGGAGACGTACGTACCGTGTGAACAAGCTGTGTGAAGCAGAAACACATTCACTTATCACAGCGCTCGTACTCTGCAGTTTGCTTCCACAAACGTTCGTTTTAGTTTCCATCCTCTACATAAAAACTCATAAACAAACAGCTGATCATTGTTTTGCAAACGTGTTTAAAGCGATGACACTTACCACAGTTGTCCCTGATTTTGTTGATCAGTTCGCATTCCTGAGACGACAGAAAATGTTCTTTGTAACAACATATTTATTTTAAGCAGGTGAAGCGATTTAAAGGTGGACTTACAGACAGGCCTCTGCTCCCAGGAGGACCTTTCGGGCCCTGGATGGAGGAAAAACAGAGATTATTGTAAGTTTATTTGGGAGGATAATCAAATGTGACTTTTATCTGTGGCTTCCACAGGGTGATGACCCGCTTCCTTTACATGGTGCCGGTTTTACGTTGATGTGGTCCCTCCCTGACAACGGAACAGGATGCAGCGTTACTGCTGGAGTCTGCCAGTCATGGATGGATCTTGTGTGATGTCTGTTCCTATGGACAGTGATCCCAGCAATTTGTGATGCTGTGTCATTACCAGCTTTTTGAACTGAAATCGTCCATCAGTAACCAGGACGTGCTCACAGCCATCTGCCTCCAGCTCAGATACCATCCTGCTCTGTCACAGCAACCCTCTGCATGATCTCGCCAAATACATCCATGAAACCTCTATGAGGTCTTTCTCTTTTCATCCTGCCTGGCAGCTCCATCTTTTAATATGTCCTCTGTCTAATTTAATTTAAAAACTAAATGAGCTTTTTTTTATTGAAAGATTTGCTTAGAAGATAACATCATTCAAAGAATTATTAGACGTGCTAATGAGAGTGAAGGTAGGCAGGTGAAGATGCAGTTTAAACGTACTTTGTGTCCTGGATATCCGTCACCTCCAGGCTCACCTGGCTTTCCTGGCATGCCTGAGTTCCCCTGTATGGGTCACACATAAATCACAGAAGAAGCAAAAAGCCAACGTCTCAGTGACGCGACATCAAAGAAACCTTTCTTACCCCACGACCCCGGTTCCCCTTGGATCCTGGATACCCTTTCGGTCCCTTCGCACCGTCGTCGCCCTGAAGACAAAATGCCGTGTCTCAATCACCACAGAGTCCAACATACTTCTAGCTTACTTTGGCTGAACCACATGGTGGCATCAAAGTTTTAGTGTGTGGAAAATGGAAGGACTCACCGGTAAACCAGGGTAACCAGGAAAACCAGCATCTCCCTGTACAGAGAAAGGAAGAAGCAACGATTTCACGATTAAGACTTTCTAAAATGTTCGGCCACATGTGTAAATCTGTTTTACCTACATCATTGTCCAGCTGAACAGCACCAAAGACATCCCCATGCCTATGCAGATGATACTAAGCTGTATTTTTCCACTAAGCCCCCAAATCTCAACAGCCTCCCAGACCTCAATCACTTCACCACTGCCAGTGAAAAATGGACGAATGTTCCTTTTTCTGAATCCTGGTAAAACTGAGGTTCTTCAGGTTCTTATGAAAACTTGGGAGGGAACATTTTGGATTGTGCCAGCACAGAGCTTGGGTGCGGGTCACCAGTGACACAAACCACGGTGTATCCTGAGAGAACCAGAACATCTTCTCCTCCATCAAACGAATAGCTGAAACTAAAACCATGTGGCGTTCTTCTTACTGCTTTTCATTGTTGATGAAAACAGAATTCATTCAGTTTTTGTTGGTTGATGTCAAATTAAGGTTCAGCTCTACCTTTGAACCTTTCGGTCCTTCAGGTCCAAACCCATCACGACCATCCAGACCCTGAACACAGAGAAAGTCTTGCATGAGATAACTGCATTGAATTACAGATATACACAAGCTCAGCTCATGTTCGGGATCCTACCGGCATTCCTCTGGGTCCTGGTGGTCCCAGAGCACCCTTCACACCTGGTTCTCCTGGTTGGCCCTTAAATAACAACCATGGACATTTCTCCATCAGAATTTACACCCCCATCCAACAAAACCCTGCCAAAATATCTTTCCATTTATAAATAAAGAGTACATTATTTACAGGCTGAATCCAGTTTTATTCACATTTTAAACGTTTAAACTGCTGCTGTGGTTTATGGCCACGATCCTGGGCCATTTGACCCAGCGTTTTGAGTTTTTATACATTTGGATGTTTATGGTTTATGTTTAAGTTCATCAGGTTATCTAAGTTCATTTCTGTTATACTGAGGTTGCTGTTGTTTATTACAGTCCCCTGGTGTCTTCACCCCGTGTGTTTAAGTCTCCCTCAGCCTTCACGTGTTTCATGTCTGCGTGTCATTATGTTTCCTGTTTTATTTTGAAGAGGTCTGGTGTCCCATGTTCATTGTGTTTAGTTTCACTTCCCCTGTGCCGTCATTGTGTTTCCGCTTCATCACCTCCTGTGTGTATTTAGTGTGTGTTTCCACTCATTCCTCGTCCAATCGTCTGCTTTGTTTCCATGCCTCTAGGTTTATGGATTCATGTCAGGTCTTCAGGTTTCTAGGTCCTTGTTCTAGTGTTTTTATATTTAGCTCACCCAGTTTAGGTTATTGTTAGTTTCTCCTTTGCCTTTTGTTTTTGTGCTGTTTACTAGTGATGTGACGTTCTGTATCGAGGCTTCGGAGCGTGTGTCGAGTAATGGAGGGGGCGTTTCCGCGATGCGCGTATCGAGGCTTGCTTCATTTATGGGAGGAGCTGAAAATGATGACGTCCGCAGCCTCGCTGCCCGGCTGTACCACGTGACTGGTTCATGAAGTGCTTTGCCGCGAGCTATGACAGCGATATAAACCCTCAGACTTCATTCAAAATGTGGGTGTTTGATGGAGAGTTGCGGTTAGAGAGAGTTTGGAGACCGTTTGGAGGTTTATGAGCGTGAGGAGAGAAAGTCAGGAGAGAATGGAGCCAGCTAAGAAGAGGAGGATGTCCTCCCTTGTGTGGGAACATTTTGATCTTATTCCT
Organism: Diplotaxodon limnothrissa; assembly: GCF_057381915.1. NCBI lineage: Eukaryota > Metazoa > Chordata > Actinopteri > Cichliformes > Cichlidae > Diplotaxodon > Diplotaxodon limnothrissa. The sequence goes on along the minus strand of NC_140606.1, from coordinate 39,492,141 downwards.
CCCAACAAGGTATGTAAATTTCTACAGAAGATGTATTTTCATGATACTGATGGTGCAATAAAACTTATGTTGAGCTGTCTTGACTTTTGTACAGTGTTTGCTATGTGCCAGGGAGCTGGGATATAACAACAACACCTCATCCATGCTTAGGCACTACAGAGCTTTGCATGAGAATAAGAGGAACACCGATTGTGGAGCAAGACCAGGTGAGCCATCAAATGCAATGATAATATAGCATGCAGTAATGTTACTAAATGATATAACAATATTATACAACTGTTATAAGTTACGTGTGTGATATTTATATTTGTGCTTTGTCTTTATTGTCTTTCCTCAGGAGAACAATCTCAAATAGATGAAGACCTGGTCAGCATGGTGATTGAGGACTCCCAGCCATTTAGCATTGTGGAGGACAAAGGATTCAAAAGACTTGTTAAATCATTAAATCCCAGCTATGTTCTCCCCACTAAAAAGGTCATAAAAGCAGTGAAAATTTAGTTTTTACAGAATAAAATGTGAACAGGCAGGACTGAGGCTCAAAGCCTCAGTGTGTAGCTGTCCATACCTCAACGTTACAAAAGCACAACTACTGTCCACACCCCAACCACACCTCACCTCACAGTAAATGATCATTTTCATTTCAAGCATTTCCAAATAATCATTTCCCATACTGCCACTATAAATATACACAGTATACTGCCATCACTACAATATACATGTTTTACACACTCCTTTTGTTGTTGACATTTACAGGCTGTGTGCAAAAGGCCACACTCTTCAAATTCATGCCAGCTATTATTTTTACGTCCAGTAGGTGTCCTACTAGAGCAAATGAAGCTTCAAGAAGCTTTGCGCTGGGGTGAACCAATTGGATGAAAAGCTTCAGTGCTTCATGAAGCTTCATCTGCCCATCACTACTGTTTACCAGCCTACAATAAACAGCTCGCTTTCAGCTAATATTAAGTCTGTTTCCACTATTATCTACTCACATTCACACAGTTTGCTTCAACCAGACTGTGACACAAAATCTCATTGGGGCCATTAAAGCTTGTAGTTGGATAGGGGTTGGGTTTTGACTTCTACCCGCTGGCTACATGGGTATTCTGGTTAAAAGCTTTCCTGAATGCAAAGAAAGGAAGCGATGTCACCCACCTTCTGCCCATTAGGGCCAGGACGTCCAGGTAGCCCTGGTTCTCCAACAGATCCATGTTCACCCTGTGGAGGAGCAGAGCTGCCACTGTTCACTCTATTCACATCATGCAAACACTGAACACTCTTTATGTTGCAGCCACTGGAAATACTTCTAAAGTCTTTAAATGTCTAAATGTTTAAATGACCTTTAAAGCAATAATAATAATAAAAAAAGCAATGTTGGTATTTTTCCTCATGCAAAACTCCCTTTAATCAGACACATGCTTCATTAGAAAAACACAATCAGTACATCATAATTGAACTCGTTGGTCAGTGCATGCATACAGCCTAGTTGATGAACGCACCTGATTTCCTGGAAAACCAGGTGTTCCTTTGGGTCCAGGTTCCCCATTGTCCCCAGCAGGGCCCTGCAGGGTCATCACAGTTTGATAACTGGTGATTATTTACACCTCTGCTCTTCCAATCAATGATGACTGATGGATAGTCTGCATAGCTGTACACTAGTAGTCATCTGTAGTGTACGCTGATAATAATATATATGTCACTACACTTTATTTGTATTGCTTCTAAAACAAAGAAGTGTTGAAAAATAATAATAAAATTAGGAAATTAAAAGAACAAGAAAAAACAAGGGCGCTAGGATGTCAATCCTGGAAAACATTCCATCAAACAATAATTACAGAGCTATGACAAACACAGCAAATCAGTGCAATCTGATCAGACAGCGTGTGGTTGTCTGCATGCGCCTGCCAGAATGCTTTCTACGGCCAAACTTCATGACGTCATGCATGAAGTACATCCTAGTACAGATGCCGGGAGTCTATGTATATATAACAGGATACTGGAGTCAATTCTCTATCATCTCACACGTCGATTTAATCAGTTTCTGTTTGATGGTTATTCAGCTGTGTGACAACCCGAAGGATGCGGCCTCCGAAGGATGCGGCCTCCGAAGGATGCGGCCTCCGAAGGATGCGGCCTAGGTTTTGGGACACAGCTTATGGAAAGACCAGATGTTTTTCAGTCACCAGGGCCTGAGGCTAAGTAATTCACCTGGAATAATTTTGTGTGTCCCTGACCAAATGGCGTGGAACACCTGCCTTAAGAATTTGGTTGGTGTCATTTAAGCACTGTGTGCCAGGAAGAGGGAGGAGCCAACGCAGGACTCAAAACTCAAAAGAATTAACTAAGGCAGGCAAAACACCAAATACAAAAAAACGTAACTCAGACGTGAAACTAGACAACTGAGAAAGTGAGGAACAAGCAACTAAGAGCAAGGAAAAGGGGGGACACTCGCAGCAATATGGGACGATGCAACAATGGGCAAAGGCAAACGGTGGAAACACACGGGGAATGGGGGAGAGATCAAACATAATGAGGTGGGAGGAAGGAAAACAGATGAATGAAACTCAGAGACAGAACTTATACGAGAGACGTGACAGACTAACCAGGGAGGGAACAAACTAAACCAACAGGAAGTACAAATGATTACACTTGGAAGAACGAGGAAACTAAACAATAGCAAAGAGAACATAAGAAACAGAAACACTGTGTTAGCGTGACAGCAGGACGGCGTCATTCACACATCGTCACAGCCGCTCTCGTCTTAAAGAGCGCAGGATTTCATATGTTGCTTTGAGAAAACAGTCATGGTGTGGATCAGTGCAGTCATGTTTTGGGGAAGTACGATCTGACGTTGGCCACATTTCAGATCAACAGTGAGCTTATTTGTGTCTGTGTGATACCTCCTAATGCTTTAGCTCATCACATGAACGTACGGCGGCCTGAATGTGCAGACGGAGAATATCACTTTCTGTCGACGTGAACACTGCCCATGAGACTGTTATACAACATGTGTTCACAAATACACTCCACTAAATGAGAAACAGCTTTTCTTAAGTTGCTAACTAATACCAAGCAGAGCTGCAACTGCATCCTATCTGTCTTTGTGGTTTGACAGAGAAAAAAGAAATTCATGAATAGTTCCACTGAATTTCTCTGGAAGTCTGTCCATGGGCCAAATCCAGCACAAATCTGCCAAATCCAGCTGAGCGAAAGCCAAAGTGTAACCGGAGTGATGCAAAAACACAGACTAAACTGGTACCTCTCGAGTCCTGTGGGGATTTCTGCCTATTCAACTAAAACAAAACTTCTAAGGAATAATGTGTACAGTTACTGTCAATGATCCTTCAGGAATTTAATGCTAAATTCAACCAGATGCAGCCTGCGGGAGAACATTTACAGTTTACTGCCTCAGCTGTAAACTCTGTTAGCCTGGCTCTGAATCACGGCTCTTGAACAGTTGAGACTTCAATATTTGAAACAGCTTATTAGTTCCAACATATCGAGGGGTCTTACAACGCAGTGGAGATCCCTTTACAGGCCCAGCGACTTGAACATGATGCGTAGTGGTTACATACAGTTGTGGTCAGATGTTCATCACGGGCATGAATTTCAGGTCATTTTGGATTTTTAATGATTTCTTTAAACCTTTTCCAGTGTGCAACGATCGTAGAGAGTGTGCATTAGAGCAGGGCGATATGACCAAAAATATTTATCACGATATACATTTGAAAATTTGCAATAACGATATAACTGACGATATAATTGACACGAGACAAATTGAGATGAGAGATGAGATGAGATAGCCTTTATGTGTCAGTTGCAGGTCTTTTGCCCACAACCGAGATGACAGACCTTGCCGACCGTACCTACAATACACAAACCTCTCCTATCATTTCAATCCCAGCAGGCAGCCTTGTGGGGGTTTGAACAGCCGGTTCCGCTTTCTTTATTCTTTGATAAGTCAGGGCCAAGCCAGCTCCGATCAGCCAGAACCCTGTTATCATGGTTCCGAATAGGTAGATATCTTCAGCACTCAGGCTCACCCAAGCCCAGACTTCTCGTCAAGGAAGGGGTGTCAATTGCATTTAGGGACCAGTTGATCAAATTCATAATTCCTTTTTGTTCCCTCTCTGTTCCAGGGAAAAGGAATACAGAAAAAAAAGAGACTAGACAAGGACATAAGCAGGGAAGATAAGGGAGAGGAGAAAAAGTGCGTCCGCCTCCTCTGAGAGCCAAAGAAGAACTCCTCAACTTTATTAGTGCAAAAAAACAAAACAAAAAAACCCCATCAATGTATTTTCACTTAAACAAGCAGCTGTTTTTTATCTGCATTAAAGCTATATAAACATTTAACAGTGCAAACTGACAGTTTAACCAAAAGGCGTTTCCAGTGGAAACTGGCCGACATATCCTCAGCATAACCATGTATAATATCCACAACACTTAAAAAGAGGTTATACACACGCAATACGGTAACATTATGTTGAAGCACAGCACGTATCACTCCGCAAGGCTCCGCCTACGACAGCCGTAATGCTCCAACAATCCATCAAGCGGTGCGGCTTCGTAGCTTAGCAAAGTCGTACTGAAACATTTGACAGATTTTCGAGCGCCGTGCACATAAAATCGTTTTGAGGTCAGTAAACACAACCAGAGTTCATACATAAGGCACACGGGATTATAAGGGGCTCTGTCGACTTTCAGAAAAATCAAAGGATGGATTTTAAGTGCGCCGTATTTTCCAAACAACACGGTAATAACGACGGCCCGCTAGCATGCGCTACCAAAAATAGTGCTTTGTTGTGTATCTGACGGACGAAAGCTAAACCAGTTCCACACCAGTGAAGCTGCAGCGTTTTTACAAACCAGTTCTGGTTCATCGTTTCTTTTTTTTTTTTTTTTTTTTTCTAAATGACATCAGAAACAGCAGTATGCGACATTACGTGATGGCAGAGCTTCAGTTCATCCTTTGTCTTTTTTTTTTTTTTTTTTTTTTTTTTAATAAATAGGACAGGGGGAATGAATGAGAGAGAGAGGGGGAGAGAAAGAAAGAAAACCAAAGGGGAGAAGAGACGGTGAGAAGGGGGGGGAAGAGAGAGAGAAAAAAAAGAACTCCTGGGTCACCTGTATGGAGAAAAAAAAACAAACAAACAAAAAAAACAAACAGAGGAGACAGCAAACAACAAAGAGCAACATAATAATAGAGAAAACAAAGCACCATCACAATAAACTAGCTAGTCATAGATATCAGTATTTACTAAGTAATAAACGATATTGTGCAGCACGCAAGATAGACAGCGCACAGTGTGCTTTGAGGCAGCAGCCAAGAAAGCTTTAGTCCGCGTCTGTGAATACCCATGTGTGCATACCTGTGTGGATCAGCATGCTTGCATTCCAAAGGTTTCTCCATGTAATGATCTGCTAGGGAGTGTGGGGGGGCCACAGCCCCGTCCTCCAGGGTGTGAAGCGGGTATGGAGGAGATCAAAACTCCAGACATCCAGAGGCCCCCAGAACACAAGAGACCATGGAAGACCAACAGAGGGGCAGCCGCGCCACTGTCCCAGTAAGAGCTGAGGAGAGTCCCAGATGAGGGCTCGCCCAGCAGCCGCGGAGCAGAAGTCAGGGGGAGTTGCAGTGACGCGCCCGTGAGCTCCGCCGGCCCCCAGCTGCGCCTGAGTGACCGAGCCCTAGGCCGAGAGGCCGGGGGCACCCCACCTCCAAAGGGGCCCGAGCGAGCCCCAGGCCCCAGGCCCCGACAAGCGGCCGCCAAGGAGTGAGCCGGTGTGTACCCGGACGCCCACCCCCAGACACAAAGAACCACCAACACACCGACACCTGAGGGAGTCCGCCACCGGCAGGGGAAGTGGTGGTGGGTGGAGATAGGCCTCCAAACCTTGGAGGGCCTGAGGTGTCCCCAGAGAGGTGGCGTCTGATACCCAACCTGACATATAGACACAGACATACAGGCACACACAGACTCAAACATCCATTCCCACCCTCATGCTCTCATATGCACTCACTCCACACTCAACCAACGTGGAGACAGACATAAAGAGACGCTGTACACACAATCACACTCCCCAAGCGTACTCTACAAACCGGGTCTAGGTACCCTTGCCCCTGGAGGGGGGAATTGCACCCAGACCCAGGTGGTGTTACCCTTTTCCCTGCGGTGGGGAGAGGCAGACCACCCCGACTCTGCAGCAGCAGGGAGGCCCCACACCCCAGACCGCAGTCGGACGGCCAACTCCTCCTACTAGCCCTCCCGCTCCAGCAGGCCGCAGAGAATGGGGGTGGGAGAAGACTCCGAACCTCCCTCCACCCGCTCATTGTAGTGTTGATGCATATGTGTTCTAAGGTGCAATTAAAACCCAGGAGGGCATGGAGCTACCTGCCAAGGAGCAGCAGGTAAGCGCATAGTCCCTCCTGCTAACCCTCAATGACTAAGTGTATTTAAAATTGAGAGGTGGGCAACGACGTCAGGGGTGAGGTATACACCCTGATGGTGATTTGGACTCCGTGATTGTGCCCACCCCCAAGATCCTATATGTATGTGTAATGAGAGTGTGAATAATGTGAGTGTCTAAGTTGTGGGATAAAATTGAGGCAGAGGCAGCCAGAAGGGGACAGGGGGGGGGGGGGGGGGTAGCCTCCTCTGCACCCTGGTGACATACCCCCACTCCAAGGCCCTGCATGTGTGGGTGGTTGTGGAGGAGCGGGAAGAGGGAGGCAGCTGGAGATGGGGAGGGAAGGAAGGGAGGGGCAGGTAACCCCTCCCTGGGGCCAGCTCCCCCGCTGACCCCAGTAGGCACTCCCACCCTCCGCGACCCGCCAGGGAAGGGGGGCCCAGGCCCATCAGACCGGGGCCCAGTGCAGTAGCGCCCCCCGGCTCCACAGAGCCCTGGACAGTCCACCCAACCCCACCACAGAGAAAACTGCACCCACCCCACCAACCACACATCTTCCAGACTACATAAGACGGTAAACGCCCAGGCTGAGATCTTCCTCCACCTCTCCTGTATCTCCCTCTCCTGCAGAGAGTTCCTGAAGAGAAGAAAGCTCCTGCAAGATGTGACCATCCCCCCCACCAGTTGAAGAGCCCCCCAGGCGGCTTGACGCACCGGCGGCACCCTGCTCCAGGGCCGGGCCCCCATGCACCCACCCGCCCACAACCCCGGCAACACACCAACCAGGACCCAAGCCCCCGAGGCCCGGCCCGGGCCCCAGCCCAGAGACGGAGCGCTCCCAGAACCTCACGCCCATCCCGGACCCACCCAGGGGCAGCCAGGTTGCCAGGTCAGTAACCCACGTCCGTCAGCACAGACCCTCCCCTAGCCCCGCTGCACGCAGCCGCGAGGAAACAGTCACCTGAGAGCCAACAGAGCCCTCAACCGGACGTGACCGCTACCCCGGGTTGAGCCCCCCAAGGAAGATGCCTCCGGGGAACCCCCCGACGCCCTAAGCCTGTCCCTACCCCCTCACCAATCACAACAGTGAAGGCGGGACCAAACTATGACCCCCCACCCCCACTAGGTGATGGAGCTGATAAAAGGGGCCCAGAGCAATTGATCTAATGTGGTGGCAGAGGCTGTGTCAAGACTAATGTAATCTAATAGATAATTTCTATATTGGTTAGAATTGAGATTATTTTTATTTTTCCAGTTCATGAGGACTGTTTTCTTGGCTATGCATAGGGCAGTGAAGATCATATGGGCGATATTCTTTTCTGAAGTGATATTATCTAAGCTGCCCAACAAACACACTAAGGGGGAGGTTGGAATGTTACATTTCAGACACTGGTTCATCGTTTCATTCAACGATCCACTTTCGCTCTTCTCATTCTGCGTCGCCGCCATGTGCGTATGTAAACAAAGGCACTGTGCATGTGCGTTTTACCCATATTCTATCGCCATGTTTCATTTTCTTATCGTTGCCCAACATTACACCGGTGTTACCGTGGATGGTATGATATGGCCCAGCACTAGCGTGCACCAAATGGATTTTCTCTAATCCACACTGTCACGGACCCGGCTCTGGAGGACTCGGGGGTCCGTGACCAGTTTTGACTGTTGTTATTGTTGTTAGTATTATTAGTATTTGGTGATGTGTGCTTTCTCCACAATGCTGTGTTAGTCTGTGTCCCACTCGTATGTATAGGCAGGGTGTGGGTGTATACGTGTGTATGTCTGCGGGTGTGGCTGGAGGATGGAGCACAGCCACCTGCAGGCCTGATGGGTGTGGCCCTGCGAAGGACTGGCCACACCTGAAGTTCCTGCCACACCTGTTGGTGATCAGGGCTCGTCGGGGGAGCTACTTAGGAGAGTGTTGGAGCTCCCACCGGCGCGGGATCATTGAGTTATCGTACCAAGTTAGTGTGTCAGCATATGTCTGTGTTGTTCGTATATGCCCGCCGAGGGTTAGTGTTGACGGCTGCCTCTATGGTTTCCCTGCAGGAGGAAGAGTGGTCCAGAAAGGCAGCACGCACGGGGTGTGCGGAAACACAACAGCGGGGAGCACGAGCACAGACGTCGGAGGGAAGCACGCACACGGGGTTCAAGGGAGCAACGGGGAGTTATTGTGTTTACAGTTTTTCACTGTGAATAAAGAGCACTGTTTGCATCGCAGAGTCTGCGTTTTGGGTCCTCCTTTCCCCACATCCCCACGGTCTGCCAGCCAGACCGTGACAGAATGATCCCGCCAACCACCATGGACCCAGCAAACTCAGGAGTTGCCACGGAGGAGAGATTGCTCGCGCAGTTATGGGATTACTGCCGGAGCGTAATCCAGGCTGTAGACCCACACAAGAGACACCTACAGGTAGTGTTCCTTGACAATTACCTCACATCCACTACCCTCACCATGAACATTTTGGACATTAACAAACTTAGGCAATTGGTCACTAGTTTAAGGGAGAGCTCGAGTTTCGAATTATTTGGCTTGGGTGGCCCGAGCACGGACAGTTCGGCTGCTCTCCTAGAGACTCTAGCCGCTTGGTTTTTCACGCGTCGGCGGAGGGCTTTCCCGTCGATGCTCGCGGCACAATCGTTTGATCCGCCATTACAGAAGGCATGCAGCACTCTCCACCACCATTCCATTACGCCGCAACCCACTCCTGCGGTTTCAGCCCGGTCAGCTGGCAACGGACCGACAGCGCTCATTACCGCAGTGAGTAAACCAGACTCAATTGTTTCAATAATAAACCCTGTCATTGACAATCAAAACACAGATGAACAGCGGATTTCCATGCACACGGCCCCGCCTTCACGGAGGAGAAGGCGTCCTCGTAAGCAGCGTTCAACCACATCCACACTCACTCCTGTGCTGGTCGAAGACTCAGGACCAGCGGCTCTGGACGCCACAGTGAGTAAAATGGACTCTGCCGGTGTTATAAATTCCCTTCCTGTAAACACGAAAATAGAAACTGTTTGCTGTACCTCCAAAGACTCAGAAAATGTTCCCTCTGAGACTGTAAGCTGGGAGCTGGGGAGTTCCGAGCATACAGACCCAAATGACTTTTTGGCTCAGTCTGGTCATATGGAGACAGAGGTTCTCCCCAGGGCTTCCCCAGAGGCCGAACTGGAGGCCTCAGTTGCCTCTGGACCCCTGGAATTTGTTGAGCCAGCTGTAACATTCTCATCCTCTCCACCCTTCATAATAGCCATATCACCCTCAACTCAGTCCGCTGCCCAGCTAGTAACGGAGTCTGCTGCCCAGCTGGTGACTGAGTCTTCAGTCCGGTCAGCCTCTCACCTTCATCCCCAGTTGGAGGTCGATATGCCTGCTGGACCACCTCTGCCATCATTTCACCTGTCTGTTCCTGCATCGTTGGCCAGTCCACCGGGAGCAGCGACCGCACCATCATCACCTTCTCCCTCTGCAGCTACTTCTCCACCAGAGTCCCATCAGACTGCAGCGACCGCAGCACTCTCGGCTTCGCCATCTGCATCACCTACTCTACCTTCACCTTCCCCACCTGCAGACACCGCATCACCATCTTCACCTCCAGATCGACCGTCAGTAGCTGTAGCGCAGCCGGAGGTGCTCAGGGTGCTCGGAGAGCGGGAGGAGCCCGCACCGCCAGCTGTGGAGCCCTGCGAGCCGGAGCAGGAGCCCGGCGAGCCGGAGGAGCGGCTCAGCGTGGCGGAGCAGGAGCCCAGCGAGCGGGAGGAGCTCGATCTTCCCGAGCCGGAGCTCAGCGAGCGGGAGCCGGAGCTCAGCGAGCGGGAGGAGCTCGCTCTGCCCGAGCCGGAGCAGCTCAGCGAGCAGGAGCAGCTCAGCGAACCACCAGCAGAGGAGCTCGGCGAGCGGAAGGAACAACCGGCGCTGCCAGCCGAGGAGGAGCTCGGCGAGCAGGAGCAGCTCAGCGAGCAGGAGCAGCTCAGCGAACCACCAGCAGAGGAGCTCGGCGAGCGGAAGGAACAACCGGCGCTGCCAGCCGAGGAGGAGCTCGGCGAGCCGAGGGAGCACTCGCTGCCAGCCGCCGAGGTGGAGCTCTCACTGCCAGCAGCCGAGGAGGGACCCGCTCAGCCGGAGCCGGAGGTCAACGAACCGGAGGGACCTCCACGTCTGGCGCGGCCTCCACGCCATCCACGTCCTCTGCATCCACGTCAGCGACCAGCGCGTCATGAACCGTGTGCCACACCTCGCTGTTGCTCACCGGAGGAGCAGCGCCTCCACCGGACCCGTGGCAGGCCGCCTGGGGAGCAGCGCCGCCGCCGTCGGACCCGGGGCAGGCCGCCGGAGGAGTCGCAGCGCTGCTACCGTCACTGGATCCCAGGCAGGCCGCCTGGGGAGCAGCGCCGCCGCCTTCGGACCCGGGGCAGGCCGCCGGAGGAGCAGCAGCGCCGCTACCGCCTCTGGATCCTGGGCGGGCCGCCTGGGGAGCAGCGCCGCCGCTACTGGGCCCGGGGCTCGCCACCGGAGGGGCAGCAGTGCCGCCGCCACTGGAGCAGTGGCAGGCCCCCAGAACCGTTTTTCTGCTGTTGCCGGACCCGTGGCTGCCCGCCGGAGCTGCAATGTCGCCACCATTGGACTCGAGGTAGGCCCCCTGAACTCTTTTGTTATGTTGATGGGCCGCCTGAGACTGTTTTGTGGCATTTTTTCTTTTTGTTGCTCCGCTGCGGGATGCGCGGTCGGACTCTGGGACTGTGACCATGGGGGGGTTGTTTTCTTTGGGGGTTTTTGCTTGTTTTGGTTCTGCCCTCCGTCCTGGACCTCCCGCCGCCCGCCCTGGGTTGGTTGTGCTGTTTTTGGTTTGTGTTTTTGGGTCGTCGGGAGCCGACCCTTTGAGGGGGGGTACTGTCACGGACCCGGCTCTGGAGGACTCGGGGGTCCGTGACCAGTTTTGACTGTTGTTATTGTTGTTAGTATTATTAGTATTTGGTGATGTGTGCTTTCTCCACAATGCTGTGTTAGTCTGTGTCCCACTCGTATGTATAGGCAGGGTGTGGGTGTATACGTGTGTATGTCTGCGGGTGTGGCTGGAGGATGGAGCACAGCCACCTGCAGGCCTGATAGGTGTGGCCCTGCGAAGGACTGGCCACACCTGAAGTTCCTGCCACACCTGTTGGTGATCAGGGCTCGTCGGGGGAGCTACTTAGGAGAGTGTTGGAGCTCCCACCGGCGCGGGATCATTGAGTTATCGTACCAAGTTAGTGTGTCAGCATATGTCTGTGTTGTTCGTATATGCCCGCCGAGGGTTAGTGTTGACGGCTGCCTCTATGGTTTCCCTGCAGGAGGAAGAGTGGTCCAGAAAGGCAGCACGCACGGGGTGTGCGGAAACACAACAGCGGGGAGCACGAGCACGAGCACAGACGTCGGAGGGAAGCACGCACACGGGGTTCAAGGGAGCAACGGGGAGTTATTGTGTTTACAGTTTTTCACTGTGAATAAAGAGCACTGTTTGCATCGCAGAGTCTGCGTTTTGGGTCCTCCTTTCCCCACATCCCCACGGTCTGCCAGCCAGACCGTGACACACACAGGCTCAAATATAAATAAACATACTAATTTTTGGCTAAATGTCTCAAAGTTCTTCACAGACGCTCTTGGTAGCTGTCGATAAGCTTCTGGCATAATTCTGGCTGCATGTTTGATCACTCTTTTTATCAGAACTGAGGACTTGACCAGAGGGTGTTCCCACTCTGAATGACCGTCAGCGTTCCCACAACATTCATAGTAAGAGCAGCGATGTGAGAGGAAGGCTGAGTGCGGGGAGGAGGGGTTAAACTACAGCAGAGGCAGTCGCGTCTTTTCTGAGTTAAATATGTTCGGTCTCACAATTAAGGTCAACCTGCCGTGCATCCAATCACAAAGCAGACCGTCACGACAGAACCGGACTCTCACCTGTGGCCCAGCAGCACCTGGGATACCGGGAGGGCCTCGATTTCCTTTCTCACCAGGTGACCCCTGCAAACAGAGTCAGACGTCTGTGTACAGTCACAGATATACGGTATAATCCTGATGCTGCTTCATATCGTCTTCTACCTTCTCACCACTGGGACCTCTTCTTCCATTACGACCCTGCACAAGAAAAAAATGTCACCATCATCATGCTGAAGTCTTTCTGCAGCACAGAGCAGCACCTTCCTACCCGAGTCTCTGTGTGAGGATCACTGCTCTTCATGAAAACAGCTTCTCTTAGAGAGAAACAGAAGAACGATTTTTCTGAGAAATCTCACCGGGTTTCCATCTAGTCCACTGTCACCCCCGTACCCGTCTGGACCAGGACCACCCTGTGGATTAAAAAACATTCTGATAACTGCATCCAGCCATCTGTCCTTCTGCCCGTCCATCCACAGAATTATATACTTTGGTCAAAATATTATAATTATATATTGTGACCATTTGGCCTGGCTTTCCTCAGACCGTACACCAGAGAAGGTCAGGGCTGCATGGTGTCAGTCACTGGTTGGTAATTTCAACATTTTGGTCGTTGCCATCCTGAGTGAGCTACTCAGGACCAGCTCATATAGTCTTCACTCATTTGTGATGTACATCAGGTGGGCTTATTGATTTAAAAGTAAAATTAATCACATTTTATTCAGAAACACTTTAAATTAGCAACTGGAACCATAAATCCACCAAAGAGTGTTCAGCGCTCCTTTTGTCATAGACTTCTATCCAATCAGACCAGAGGACTCGCCCCCTGCCGACCAGGTTAGGATGCTTCTGTATTGGCTTCACATTCATGTTCAATCACTGGCCACATATCTGATCAGCCAATCACGTGGCACCAAATGAATGCATATAGGTGTATATGTGGCATGGTTGTTGGTACAGGACGGGTTGGTCTGACTATTCTGCTGATCTGTTGGGACTTTCCACACAATCATTTACAGAGGAAGCTCTGAAAAGACAACATGCAGCGTCAACAGCAGATCTCTGAGAGAAACGACCTCACTGATGTCAGAGGTCAGAGGAAACGTCTCTAAATCCACAACACATTAAACTTGAAGCAGATGTGTACTGCAGCAGAAGACCACACCACGCACTCCTGTCAGCTAAGAACAGAACTGACTGTCTGATCCAATGGCATCCTCTCTTCTGAAAAGAAAGTGACAGGGTGTCACACGCTCGCCCCGCGTCCTCCAGCTCACTTCCACAGTCCGAAGGCATGCTCGTTAGGTTAACTTGTGATTCTGAAGGTATGAAGTGTGAGTATGAGTGTGAATGACTGTGTGTCTCTCTGGGACAGACTGGAAACCTATCCTCGGTGAACAACAGGCTCTGCATCCCCTGAAACCCAACAAATACTTTAGTATCAAAAACGCACAATTCCTCTGATGCCCAGAAGAGGCAGCAGTGAGTCAGTCTCCATAGACACTCGTGTTGGCTGTAGATCAGGAGGTAAATCAGGTCATCTACTAACTGGAGGTTTGGGCAACATACTAACCCGAGCTGCTCCCTGATGCATCGTCAGAGGGTGAATGTTAGAGAGTGAAAAAGTGCTTGTGTGAATGAGGCATGTTGTACGAAGTGCTCTGAGCATTCAAGTGCTAATTTAGAGGCAGTCCATATTAAAAACGTTTACAGCCTGATAAGAAAATCAGCTTTAGTCTCTGTAGATAATTTACGGTAAACTAGTGGCATCATGGCGGCTAACGTTCAGCTTTTACATAAAGATGTGGACGTGTCTTACTGGTCTCCCTGGGCTGCCGGGGTCTCCTTTGGGTCCTGGTCTCTTGTTGTCGACACCCGGGGTGCCCTGTCAGACAAAAACAGTGTTCGGTTCTTGAAGTGGAGCTTCCAGCTGTTTCCCAGCTGCGATCAGCTGTCGGGTTTTCCGACAGAAGAAAGAGCCGATATTACAGTTTTAACTAGGGCTGTGCGATATGACCACAATCTCATATCCCGATATCTGACGTTTATCGTCCGATAACGATATAAATCACAAAAATGTAACATTTTCTGTAAAGTCTGTGAATCTCGGGCAGCTCGACTTGCGTGAAGTGTTTCCAGCTGTGCGTCGAGTGTTTTAACCGATGCATGAAACGACACGTTTTAGACATAAGCTGTAACGGCCGCCGTTTTCTTTGTGAGTATTTATTACACGGCGTGCTGCAGGGAAAAGCCTGTTCTAACGTTGGAGTCTAAGCTTTATTTTTTAGCACCTGGCGGCTCTTTTTTGCTTCTCATCTGTAAATAATCTGCATCTTTCACGTGATTCAGTTTATTTTGAAAGGTCTCAACAGGATCTTGAGCTTTATTGTGAAAGGTTTATGTGGAACATAAACAAGCGGACACGCGATGCTGTTACTGTCGTTGTTGCTAACGACAACGCATAAAAACAGGCGCTTGTGCGTCCGTAGTGTGGTTATATTACATATAAGAGTAAGACAGAACTTTAAGAAATGAATATAGCCACTGCAGTGATCAAAACCATGAAAAAATGTTGCCGTAAACACTTTATTTTGCGACACCACGAAACAAACGACAGCGTAAATGAAACGATAGACGTTTTTATATCGTCATCCGATATATATGGTTATATCGAACAGCCCTAGTTTTAACTGACATTAGTGACATTTAAACGTTTAAACACACAAAAACATCCTGAGAAAACATCGACATGCAGAGTTCTGTGATGGGTTTTTATGGCAGCACGACGTTTGTGGATTATTGTTGTAAATAAAGTGTTTTATGAGTGAATGTAGTGTGTGATCACACCAGGCTGGAAAAGCTCTCGATAAATCCCAGCTTATTTGTATTTGTTAGACAGATCAGACGGGCACAGACAAACTACACGATCAAATATCTTCACCATAATCTTTGTATCATAAAAATATGTGCAGAAACTAAAGAGTCATTATTTCAGGACATTGTTCATATTCAGGCTGTTGAAACAGGTTTTCTTTGTAAAAACAAAAAACCTGAAATATGAAAGGTTTATTTTGCTTTAGCAGTCTGATCGACCTGAACTTGACCTGCCTCCTCCTCTTCCTCGTCCCCCTCCTGCTCCCACATATTAAATAATTAGGAAAAAAAGTCCATGTGACTGCCGACCTTTCTGAAATGAAAGCACCGAAACTCACCGGGTCTCCTCTCAGTCCCTTCTGTCCTTTCAGCCCCTTCTCGCCTCCTGTCCCCGGGATGCCCTAAAGATGATATTTCAGCCTGTCAATCAACCTACCCAGAGGTCAGAGGTCAACAGCTCACAGCTTCATTTTTACGAGCTGAAGTCAAAACACATTTAAAAAAACGAAAACAGAAACAATAACAGTAAAATCGATCAATCGTTTCATTAGGTAACAACGATCAGAGCTGATGCAGCACGAAGCAAAGAAACTTTGAGTGGTTTTTGTTTACTGGGTTTCCCGGAGGTCCTCGTTCTGCTTTCAGTCCACCGAGTCCCGTCTCTCCCTGCAAACAAAACCAGAAGAACGCGTCATCTCTTCTTCTTCCACAGTCACGTGACATAAACCATCATACTCTCCTACCATGATTTGTAAATCACTAGGATAATACAGCATGTGTAAATGTTAATATAAAGAATAATTTTCATATGTAATAATTCATTTATCTAATTTAAACTTATATGTATAATTTAATCCACAGTTGCATTCAAATGATTATATTGAACAGCAGGAGCCAGGTGATGATAAATTCACTGCTCATCAGCAGGTGTCAGCATGTCTGTCACAGCTGTGTTCAGGTGTGTGTTAACACAGCACAAGGAACAAAGGCCTCAGTCAGCAGTGGGACATTGTCCTCAGCCCAGATGTTTGTCAGGCTACATTCTGTTTCACAAAGAGGAGAAAAATCATTACAATATTAGCCTCAGCTAATGTTAGCGGCTAACATTAGCTGATGTTAGCCATTAGCTACATTAGCTAACATTAGCTAATGTTAGCTGATGTTAGTCATTAGCTACATTAGCTAACGTTAGCTGAGGCTAATGTTAGCCACTCCAGGGCCTCCTTGACTCAAACCAGTGTGTCCACTGGCCTGCAGGTGCCCGACACAGAGTAACGGAGTGCGCACTGTGCCAGGATTTATACATCAGGGAAACCAAACCCCCCTCTGGCTTCAAGACAGAAGAGCCACCTCATCAGCCCCCCCCCCCCCCCCCCGCAGCTGAAGACAGCTTCAACTGTTTGTGTGTTGAAAAATAGTAATTTTCTTGTTTTAACAATAGAAATAATTATTAGTTAGATTACTGGTTAGTGAAAAAGTAACGGTGTTAGCAACGCGTCACTGATCAGAAGGCCTCAGTCACAGATGTTCATACCTGCTCGCCATCGATGGCGTTCAGTCCATCCTCCCCGTCGTCCCCCTGCAGCGTTGGAGCAGAATCAGCTGTTACGTCTCACTGCTCAATCTATGATAAACTGTCACTTCTCCAATAAATGCAGCAGTGTCAGCAGACCTCAGTCACTCACCTTGTTGCCTGAGAGGCCTCGGTAGCCCTGCAGATACAAACAGCAGATTTAATGGTTAAAGCGCTCATGTTTGACTTTTTCAGCCCGGCTTCACAGGAATCTTTCAGTTATTTGGATTCGATTAAACGTCTGATATATTTAATATTTGTGTGATATATTTATAACAAACTATAAACAAACTTGTCAGGCTGAAGGACATCACGTCTGACACTGTGGTCAGGAGCACAGGAGCACCACAGGGAACTGTGCTGTCCCCTCTTCTCTTCACCCTGTACACCTCTGACTTCTGCTACAACTCTGAATTATGCCACATTCAGAAGTTTGCAGATGACACAGCCATCATGGGGTGTATCTGGGATGATCAGGAAGAGGAGTACAGAAGTCTGGTGAGGAACTTTGTCGCATGGAGTCACACAAACCACCTGCAACTCAACACCTCAAAGACTAAGGAACTGGTTGTGGACTTCGGGAGGTCCAGAGAAGGTCCACTGCCGGTTCAGATAGAGGGGGAGGAGGTGGAGGTGGTCAACAAGTACAAGTACCTCGGGCTGTGGGTGGACAACAAACTGGACTGGTCATGCAACACAGAGCACCTGTATAAAAAAGCCCAAAGCCGACTGTACTTCCTCAGGAGGCTGAGGTCTTTTAACATCTGCAGGAAGCTCCTGAGGATGTTTTACCAGTCGGTGGTTGCTGGAGTACTTTTCTATGCTGTGGTGTGCTGGGGGAGCAGCACAGCAAAGAAGGACTCATCCAGGCTGGAGAAACTGATCAGGAAGGCTAGCTCTGTGGTCGGCATGAAGCTGGACACTCTGGTGACAGTGGCAGAGAAAAGGACACTAAAGAAACTGATGGACATTATGAACAATGCTGGGCATCCTCTGCACACGGCCATTAACAACCAGAAGAGTCTGTTCAGTGACAGGTTGCTTCTCCCCAAGACAAGAACTAACAGACTTAAAAACTCCTTTGTCCCACACGCCATCAGACTGTTTAACTCCTCTCTGGAGGGGAGAGGGAGGGGAGACAGGGGGACAAAGGAGGGGGGAACAACTAAGCTGTAGTGCCTCTGCACCTCACTGTGCAATACTTTTGTTAATAGTCAACAGTGCAATAGACCTCAATACTTGAAATGTGCAATTCACTTGTATTTTTATTTTTATTTTATTCCTATTTATTCTATTTATCCCCTTTGTATATTTTATCTATACATGTCATTGTATTTACTTCTGTCGTTGCTGTGCTTTTTTGGAAACCGAATTTCCCAGAGGAACCCACCCGAGGGATTAAGAAAGTTTTATCTTATCTTATCTCTTGTTTTTCATGATAAGAACAAAAGTTAATGCTAAAAATCAGTCGTCACACAGTCTGACATGAAAAACATCTCCATGAACTCGTCTGTTCGACTGCAGCGTCATTTTCTCCACGTGATGGAGTAATGATCAGACTTCAGCAGTGCTCCTCTCAGAGGTATGACACATCGCGTACCTTCTGTCCTCTGCTTCCAGGACAGCCCCGGATCCCCTGAAGTCCAGGAAGTCCAGGAGGACCGCGTTCGCCCTGCAACACAAAAGCAAAGTCAGCGCACCTGGTTCGAGCTCTCAGTCTGCTTCGTCCTGTAGGTCCATCTTTCAGTTATCAGGTTATATGAATATTATCTCAATAATACATCTGCATTTAAGTAAAATGTAATTGCCAACTGCTTTTAGGTAGCCCCCATAAACAGGAGCAAGCAGCTGGCAATTGTAGGAAAAAAGAACTTTAACAAGAATTTTAAACTTTAACAAGAAGAACACAAACTACAAACTAGAAAATTCAAAATAAATAATTAAAAGCAAATTTTTTAATGGAAATGAATTCAGGTTTGAAGTTTTTTAATCAGGTTCAAGATCCTTTATTTGTCACATGCATAGTTACACGCAGTGAAACGTGTGCTGACGCGCTGCTCGACTGTGCAAAAGCAGAGAACATTATGTACAAATAACTGAATAAAATAAAACAATCTGGAAATTTTTACATTGAAAATCTGAAAATGTAGATTGTGCGAGTGTCTCATTTACAGCGGAAAGAGCTCGTGGTGGGATGAAGAAGAAGCACTTACACTGACTCCTTCTTCTCCCGGGAAACCCGGATGACCCCGCTCTCCCTTCTCACCCTGTTTATAAAGCAAACAGAACCATCAGAAAGAAAGCAAAGGGCTGGAAAAGCCTTCAGGACACATTTCACAACTAATTAGATTAAGTGGCAGCTGGTCAGTAACGTGATATATTAAAATGATATTTTAGTTATTAGAGTTTATGATATTTGGACAATCGTGTCATGGACACCAGAGCAGCTCCGGCTGCCGTCCACATGAACAGGTTAAAGCTCCATCGTGCAGAGAGGAGCTCGTTTAAAATGGACTGAGGCACAGTGGAAACTGATCTCAGGTCAGACCCATCCATGTGTGGATGGGTCTGTGGGAGAGGGAGCATCCGCCCTGTGGAGCTGGCAGCTGGCACATCTGGACAGGCTCCGTCAGTGCTGAAAGCTATACACAGGTATCAGAGCAGCAGCTGCTCCGTGCAGACGTGTTTTTCATGTTTGAGTGGGATGATGCTAAAGCGCAGAATGCATCTGTTGCATCAGCACGCCTGCAGTCCAGACCTCTGGCCTGCTGCTCAGTTTCATGCAATGATGAATTTTTGCAGTTGAAACGTGAGATATGTTCTCTGTGTTCTATAGTGAAACATTCCTGGTGTAAAGTTGGGGTTTCACACTCACCTTTGCCCCTCGTGGGCCTGGAAGACCACGGGGGCCTTTGTCTCCCCAACATTTGCACATCACTCCGCAGCATTCCCGGGCTGTCACGGTGCTCTGCAGTCAGACGAGGGGGCGAAGGACATACATGAACAATGCACGATCTTTGTGAAGATCTTTAAGAGGCAAACGTCGGTTACTGAACGTTTTGTCTTCAGAGAATCAGGACTCATCAAAATATTACTCGCTATAAACTTTAAGAGGAACGATTATGTCAGCAGGAAAAATGGAAACAGGGAACTGGTCCAATCACAATCCTCCCGTCAGCCGCCTCCTGAATGGCTGATGGGATTATTGTCCCTTTGATTTCTTTGTTGCTTACGTGACTTTTCTTTCAACCTACCCGCATGTTTTGCACTTGGGTCCTCTTATCTCACCTCATGACTCCTTTACTGGTTATTCTGAATAAAATTCACTCACATTTTTTACATTATATGAATAACATGAACGTGGCTCCTTTTTACTCAGACTAAAGATTAAAACTTGCTTTATTTGTCATTTAGAAAAGGTAGAAACGCACTCATGAGCAATGGGACTGACTTACAATCTGTTGGAATATGGTGCTGCCGATGCTCGGCATGCTGATTATGAGCTGATCGGTGTACCCGAATCCGCGGCCAAACTCCACCTTCTGTAGCTGAATGTGGTTAGTGCCCCTGAGAGCCACGGCCAGCAGGGCGCTGACTCCTGCAGACAGGACAACAGACTGGAACGGCGTGGCTTCACAAACACAGTGCACGTACATTTCCACTGGATCTGAATCAAGCAAACTGATTAGGTCTAGAAATATTTAGTAACTTCTCCTCGTAGATTAGATGGATCCAGTCTGATGGTGATCCAAGTGCTTCTTACCCCTCAGCTGTAAAAGGCATTGATGTGAACGCTACAGCTCGAGCTTCAAATTGATATCATAGCTGCTTCTATTAAAATCTTTGCTTAGTTTGAATCTCAGTGACCTGAGAGCCACAGTAAGTCTGATGAAGATCTTGCGGATGTAATAACTTGAGAACAAGACGACGTAGGAAATTGATATCTTAGGTGTGTCTCCTCAGAGGCCGAGGGGTTGCACTAGTATTATATTCAGTTCTTTCAGCTCTCTGTCATTCTACACAAACCACTTTTTCCTGGTTGTTTAGGAAAGTTCTTGTGCTTCCGCTTGTTCTGCTCCACGGGACTTCCTCGTAGCCCAGAATTAAAATTAAAGCATGCGTTTTTATGTTTTAGGACACACATGGGACACTAGCCCATACATCTAATGTAATAACTGAAGAATTTGTGTGCTAACATCAGATCAAAGTGCATGGGGATGTCAATAAAGATGAGCAATGAAAAGTAAAGATGACACAATGAGAAAACCAGAAGCAAAGTTAGGAATGAAGTGATCTTAGTAAATGCATGTTTTTACCAGACTCTCGCAGCAGCTTTGATTCCCGCTGTAGACTCATGACGTTTTCATTGAGTCCATCAGAGAAGATCATCAAGACCTAAACGACAGAGTAAACCACGTCCGACAGTTTAATGTGGATGATGCCTCATGAAGTGGTAATGTTCAGGGCTGAACGATGAAGTCATAGCAGAAGCGCTAAACACTGCAGCTCCTCTAATGTCCACTAGAGGCTCCAGCAGTGAGTCAGTCCCCATATACTCCCGTGTTATAAACAAAGCTCTTTACCATTAGCAGTCTTCATGCTGGGTAACAGTAATTAATGTAATTGAATGTAGTGTGCAGTATTTGGCTACCCAACAGTCACGGCTGCAGTTTATGTGCTAAATTTTAACAAGATGAAAAATAGCACCGTTGCATGTTAGCAACACAGGATATCAATTCAGTTACTCGGATAATTTCATGGTGAAAATGAGAACTGAAGGATTCTGAAAGGTCTAAACTAGGGCTGCCAGCGTTAATCTCCTTAAAATGACTTTAACGCCATAACCACATTAAAGTGGCAAATCTCTGTTAGCGAGTTAGCGCGGATTGAGTGGGGCTGCACGGCATCAACACGTTAGAGTGGTTAGCTCATTAACGCGTTAGTGAGCTAGCGCCGTGCGTGGGGCTGCACGGCGCTAGCTCGCTAACGGTTATGGCGTTAACATCACTTTAACGAGATTAACGCTGACAGCACTAATCTAAACATGTCTCACCTTGACAGTAGCCTTGGATTTGGTTTTGAACTTCTCCTTGTAGAAATTCAGCAGCTCAGAGTTAAAGTAGGTCGGCTGGGACAACTTCCAGCTCAAGACTTTCTTCAACTCGTCTTCACTGAAGTCTGCAAAATTTGTATCATACAAGGCCCTGCCATCACTGTCTACCAAATGGAAGGCGATTTGGGTCTTGACCGGGGACTGGGGGACGCCAGTGCAGCACAAGTTTTCTTCTGTTGAAATATGTGAAATATGATGGACAATCTCTTCCAGGTGTTGGATGTGGTCACTGATCAGCATGTTGTTGGATCCACTCGTGTCAGTAATGTCGAATCCTATTGCAACGTCGATGGTACAATCTGAACATGGGAAGAAAAGCAGGGAAAGGATGTTTGTCTTTGACCTTTTATAGCTAAAGACAGTGACATGTGGACAAGAGGGGCTCACTTATCAAACAACAGGATTAAACAATCAAAGGTACTGATGCTCATGCTGGTACTGCTAACTTTAGCCACATTAGGCAATAGAGTGGATACTTGATGATTTATGTTTACTGTGAATGCAGCACCAGCAACAGTCTTTAAATGATAAGAGGGAAAACATTAGGCATTGTGAGATCATTATGCTATTTTATGCCATATTATGGTTGAAGCTATAAGAATGTGAGAAATGGTCAGGTCACATCTCCCATCCGGATGGTTTATGCTCAAAAGTGTTTGTATGGAATAAAGAGATTGTTGATTGAGCATTTATACACCGAGTGTTGTTCTTCCTTCAGCCCACAGATCAAAAAATTGGAATATTTAACAGCATCTACAATAACAACAGCAGCTCTCGACAAACCAAGCACAAATTACTCAAACCGAAGACTGGGTGTGTTCATACTCGAGGACGTGCATTTCACTTACTAGAGTGGGGTGAATGCACGCAGCAAACCACCACCGGTAGATACTTGCAGGGCTGGACTGGGACAAAAAATCGGCCTGGGCATTTTGACTAGAGACGGGCTCACGAGGTATAGGTAAAGCCATAAAGCCTTTGAATGAAAACAAACACTGTTGTGACAGTGATTCTGGTATATATGTATCAATCTAATAAACCTACACCATCCTCCCTATTCTGGTATTCTAAACAGTACTTAGCTGAAACCAAAAGACTGCTTGGTCAAGTTAACCTCCTGAACCATCTATAACCAAGGGCATAGATTTGGCATAGACGGAAGGGACATGTCCCCACCAATATCCAGCGATTATTGAATTGTCCCCACCAATAATTTGATCTCTTCCAGTAATGAAAAACAAACCCGATTGTCTGTTGCTGTAACAGTAGTTCATGTTTAGAATAACAAATCCCAGCTCACTGACCTGATAGGGGCAATAGTGTGCCTGTATAAGAGGTGCTGGTGTAGTATAACTGAAGTAATGTTGTTAAGTCCTTAAAGTCATATTCTTTTATTGTCATGACTGCATTTGAAGCTATTTTTATTTTTGTATGTTACCTGATTTATATGGAATATGGCTGAAGTGAACTAAAGCCTGAAATACTTAGTCATTTGTTTAATAGTAATTTAACATTATATAATTCACATATAAAACTATGAATTTTAATTTTAAATGGTTTAAAAGCAGGTAGAATAGGCAAGTACATTTCTCCTTTATTTATCAAGAAGCAAAAACAAAAAGGAAAAAAAAAAAAGAAACAGGGCAGGGTTGGGTGGTTGAATCATCCGTCCCCCCCCCCAACACCAAAAACAAATCTACAACACATGGTGGAAACCTGAAATCAAGACAGAGAAGACTAGAGATGACTTACATACATTTGACCAGAGATGAGTAATACTTACTTTACTCGTTACTTGAAAAAAGTAATCGGGATTACTATTGCAAAAACAGTAATTAGATTACCGTTACTTTCCTGTAGGAACGCTGCGTTACTGCGTTACTAAAACCATAATTTTTTTGCGAGAATGTCTCATGACAGTAAGCGAGTGCGACATTCGTGACAACAGCTGTGTGCAGCGTTTAAAGCGTGGAAGTACTGACCTTACTTTGAGTTTGATTCCATAAAAAGTGACAAAAACATTAGTGTCCGCTGTGCGTGGGAAGAAAACTTCTTTTTACAGCGAAAAAACCCTAAACTTCCAACAAGCACCGAGTAGCTACGAGGTGATGGGAAACTCACAGAGAAACTCGCGGATTCTTCCACTGACCGCGGCACACCTGCACCAGGGTAACCCTCCGCCTACCCCACTCCTGCTTTACAGGTGAAAATAGAGCAACAGGACCGCTGAGTCTTTGACTTTATTTATGTTCTGCTGTGTTTTACTTGCATCTATTTGAAAGACTGAGTGTAAACACAAAAACTATTTTATTTTATGTGCTGGAATGTGCAGAAAATAGGTTTAAATGTTAAACTAATTTCTTCCAGTCAGAGAATGTTGCATATAATTTAATGTTTGCTTGATGCATAAAGTTAAAAGATTAAAACTAATAAAACAAGTTTTAAAAAGAGACTTTTCCATTTGATTACATTTTGTATGATTATGTAGAAAAAGTAGAATTGGGCTGAAAGATCTGTCGCTTTATCAGCTACTCAGGCTGTAAATCGTGTTTTTAAAAAGTAACTAAGTAACTAAGTAATTAATTACTTTTGAAAATAAGTAATCAGTAAAGTAATGGGATTATGTTTTTGGGGAGTTACTGATTACCTTTTTCAAGTAACTTGGCCAACACTGCATTTGACATCACATGACTACTTCGATCATAAGATTCAGATAATTATTTAATAAAAACGAGACATTTTAAATGAGAATAAGAAAGAAAAGTACTTCTTTGTGCCCCCCTCTCCCTGTTAATGCCCTACCTGCCCCCCGACAAAACTTTGCTAGACCCACCCCTGCACAGTTACCAGCTGTCAGCTACTTAACTTCAACTCATCCATGTCACCTAAAAGGTAAACCTGTTTCTCCATCACCTGTTCAGCTCTGATGGTTCAGTAAGGACGTCTCCTGGTTTCATCTTCATGTTTCCCTCTCACCACATAACCAAACCGACATCATGACCAGCAGCTTTACAGCTGTGGCTCCAGCAAACATCAGCTGATACTAGAAATTAATATTAAATAAATTCCAACAACAGCTGATCAAGCTTAAACGTGCTGCTGTTGTTTAGCGCGACATCCGCTGGTTTCCTCTTTCTGGCGCAAAGTGGGCGATAAACAAACAAGAGAGCCGATCAGCTGATCATTGATCAGTTTCATGATTGAAGTAGAAACAGGAGAGAGAGGGGAGAGAATGAGAGGAGAAGAGGCAGCTGTGCAGCAAAGACAGAATAACTCCAGCTTTGTGTCTTTTTCATTGTAGCTGAAGTCCGGGACAAATCACTTCCTTTTCACCTCAGTACCATTTTCTTCTCTTTGTCTACGATAAGATTGCTTTCAGAGTTGTTGCCCAAGCAAGGGGGAGGGTGCATCAACCTTCTTGGCTATAATTGGTCCAGCCCAGAGTCAATCATGACCAATAGGCTACCACCTTTCACTCTATACACCGTTACAAACAAAAATGCCCCATAAAAACGAAAAATCACCATCGGGCAGTTGCCCGGTATGCCCGATGGCCAGTCCAGCTGTGGATACTTGTCCCCTGAACTGTGTGGTGTGAAAGCAGTTGCTGTTATAAATGGTGCCCCACATTACGTCACCATTTAAAATATGGAAATTGGATCTTCTGGCTGTCTTGGTTTAGTCTCTCTTTTAAAGTATTCACTCAAAGATTTTCTGTTCGCCTAATTATGAAATTACTAGTCATGTACATCTCTTTTTTCCAACTTACCAATTTTTGGCTCAGGCCCAGTGTCACAGATTTCATCAATGATCTTTGTCTTGATATTTGCCAAGCTGTCGAAGTTCTCGACATCATAGACCTTCTCTGGTGTGCCAGTGATCTGCAGGAGCTGTAGGTAAAAGACATCTCCAACAGCAATGGCGAATACTGTAACCCCCATTTTCCTGAGCGCTTCTGCGGCATCCTCCACGTCATCATGAGAGTTACCATCTGTGATCAACACCAGGTTCTTGGGAACACCTCTGCGGCCTCCATTTGATTCATGAAAGTAGTCCCTAATGTGATCCAAGGCTTTTCCAAGATTAGTGTTTCCACCGTTATAGCTCATGTTAAGGATATGCTCAATCAGCTTCGTCTTGTCGTTGTACGTGTTAAGGTAAAACTCATGTTTAGGATTATCACTGAACTGTGCAAGTCCGACATGTGCAAACTCTTTTCTGACATTAAAGTTGTCCACCACACTTGCTGTGAAGTTTAACATTATTGTGTGCTGGCTTTGGTTGATGCTGCTCGAGTAATCGAGTAGGAAGACCAAGTCTGTCTGGTTGCAAACTGCCAAAGAAAAAGCAAGAAAGAGACATTTGATGCCATTAATACACAACTGTGCTGTGAATTTAACACTGTGGCATCGTCAGGCTTCCATCAATCAGCCAACCAACAACCTGATGCCATCTTTGGTTAGACTTTTGTATCTATTGTGACACCGGAAGAAGGGTTGACCAAAAAATTAGACATTAATGAAAAACTTGGGAAACATTAAACATACATATATTATATAATTATTATAATATATTAATCAGAATCAGAATACTTTGATTCCTAGGGGAAATTATTTTATATCATATAATATAACAAATGTCCCACGTGTGGGACTCATAAAGGTTATCTTATCTTAATATAATATAATATAATATAATATAATATAATATTATAATTGTCACAGTTTGCCAAGGCAAACTGCGTGGAGTGGATCCAGGTGCAGACATTCTCAAACTCAAACTTAACTGATGATGAACCATTTATTAAAGCAGACAGAACAGTACAAAATAAAAGGGCGAAAACAACACAAACTAAGCAATAACCTAAACTGGGTAAACTCAAAAGGAAACACGAACTATGAAAAACCCTGGCAAATAGAAAACCAAACTCTAAACATTGCAATGATGATGATGAGGATGAGGATGAGGATGTATGAAAACCTGAACGCAGGACTTGGCATGGGAACAACACAGACGATCCGACAAAGAATGAGAAGGCACAGACTAAATACACACAGGAGGCTAAGAAGAAGTGGGAACACACGGGGAACAGCTGACACACATGAACACAACGACATAACGACATGGAAGAGTAAAACTGAACACGATGAACACAGGAACACAAGACCTCTTCAAAATAAAACAGGAAACATAAGACGCAGACATGACAACCTGAACTTGACAAAGTAAGACAGACATGAAACACATGAAGGGCAAGGGAGACTTAGCAGGGGAGTAAGACACAAGGGGAATCTAATAACAAAGAAGTATAACAACCTAGGCATGAAAAAAAATGAACGTAGAAAACCTGAAGGGCTTAAACTAAAACTCAAAACGCTGGGTCAAAAGACCCTGTGGAGGACCACAAGAGCCACGCGCGTCGAAATAAAGATTTCTGTGCTTCAATAATGAATTGTAGAATAAATTCTGCATTTGTAAATTCATTTTGGAATTCCAATTTAATAAACTGCATTTCAAAATCCATTTCCCTTTCCTGTTCGCTCCGGGATTAGCTGCTGGATTAGCTGCTGGATTAACAACTTCATTTTAAAAATCGTGCGGCTATTCAAATTAGCCACACCGTGGGATGTAAGGAGCTCTCTGATTGGTTGGACAGACCTCTCTGTATGCTCTGTGATTATAAAGGCCTTAAATTCTGTGATATATACTGTCAATGATTTTCACAGAGGTCCTAAAGTACTTAAATCTCTGCTGATAGTCTGGTTGTTTATATTTTCACATGTTTTTGTGTCTGTAGGGCTGTTTGATGACGTTTCGGACTCCACAAATACAAAATTTATTCTACAATTCATTATTTAAGCACAGAAATCTTTATTTCGATGCTCGTGGCTCTTGTGGTCCTCCATAAGACCCAGGATCGTGACAATAATATAATATAATATATAAAGCAGCTTGAGGTAATTGCTATATAAATAAAACTGAACTGACTCAAAGACAACTAAAGGGAGCATAATAATTCCCTTTGGGACACTCTTACCTCGCTTAGTGGAATTGCAGATGACAGAAGAAATGTTCTGGTACAGAGTTTCCAAATCCTTAAAATTATCGACAAAGAAAACTTTGGATGTGTCACCACCAGCCATGGTCTCCAGCTCGTCCCTCTTTGCGTCCTGCACTCCGATACTGATGACTGTGATCCCATTTTGTCGCAGAGCATCAGATTCTGCTTTCAGTCTGTCAGAGTCTCGAGCTTCTCCATCTGTGATCACCATGAGAATCTGAGGCACACTGATATCTTTCCGACCACCATGTTCAGCGTTGAAGTACGGCAGCGAGTATGCCAAAGCAGCACCTGTGTATGTGCCTCCTTGTGGTTGTACCAGCTGCTGCAGAGCTTCAAGGACTTTTCCTTTGGAGTAAATTTCATTTAGAGTAAAGCTGGATTTGGGTGTGTCAGAGTAGAGAATGACTCCAAAACGAGTCAGATCTTTACCAACTGTGGTCTGGTTCACAACTGAAGCCATAAAGGTGTGCATACTTTTGAACTGTTCCTTCTTTATGCTTTCAGAACCATCAACCAGAAAAATAATATCAGCCTTTACTGTCTTTTTACAATCTGGATGAAGGAAAAAGAGAGGAGGTTAGCAAAAACAGAACTTTTTGTTGTCACAATAAAAACTAAAATAGCAAAACAAACATTTTAAAAGTCATTTTTATTTTACCAAATCAATCATTAACCATTTGTGCTGAGGTATTAATGGGTTTAATATATTAAAAACTTTTTGAGTTAATTGACTGAATGATTTAGCACCTCCACAGACTCCACCTTTGGTTGTACCTTTTAGACAGTCACACATCACAGATGGTTTTAAACAGCCTCTCTTACCTTTCTCACAGAACTTCAAGGCCAGCTTGGTCTCTAGTTCCTTCAATGCATCAAAGGTATTCTCAATAAAGACCCTCTGCGATGAGCCACTGATCTCCGACAGTTCCTGCTTGTTAGCCTTATCCACTCCAATGGCATAGATCACCACTCCTTTGGCCCTCAGAGCATGAGCTGGTTCTCTGACGCTATCTTGGGATTTACCGTCTGTTAGAACGACCAACCACTGCTTCATCCAAGGCCGCCCTCCTCTGGCTGCATCAAAATACTGTGAGACTTCTGTGATGGCCGTGCCAGTGCGAGTGCCTTCGTTCATCTGCTTCATAACATCGATGGCGTTTAGCATTCCTTCCAGGTTGTAGTGTGTGGTGAGGTCGAACTCCAGGCGTCTGTTGGTGCTGTACTGCATAAAACCAACATGCACCTTATCCTGTCCAATGTTGGACTTGCTAATGACAGATTTCATGAAATTTTTCATCTTTTGGAAGTCTTCCACAGAGATACTCTCAGAACTGTCAGTTAAGAAAAATATGTCGCTTGGTATGTCTTTACAAGCTGTGGATGAAAAACAAATAGAGGTTAGTGTGGTTTTCTCTTTTTACAGTTATTTCCCTACCTAAATCTAGAATTGGCAATTTTGAACATGTGAAAGTCCCATAAAAGAAAGAGGAAATCATGTATACATCTAATCAAGTTTTTGAAATAGTTTATGGTCCTGTTCTCTATCCTCTCCTCTTATTATCTCAATGATGTGTGCTACAAAGCAAAGCCCAACTTAATTTAACTCACTTTCCGAACAGATCTCTCTGATGACGTCATTTTTGATGGTTTTCAGGGCATCAAAATTACTGACAAAAAACTTTCTCTTTGGATCCCCAGCAATCTCATTCAGCTCATTATCATTTGAGGCATTCACCCCGATGGCGTAGATGATGACCCCCTGCGCCCTCAGTTCTTCTGCAGCATCTTTAACTTTATCTTGGGATTCTCCATCAGTGATGGCGATCAGGTACTCGGAGACTTTGTAGCCACGGCTCGTCTTTGCGTTCTGAAAATGTCCTTTCATGGATGACAGTGCTTTTCCTGTGTTTGTTCCACCTCCTTTGTGAAAGATTTCCTTCACAGCCTTTTCCATTGTCTTAGCATCTGAGTGCTGTGTTAGGTCGAACTGTAGAGAGGGGGAATCTGAATATTTAACAAGACCCATGCGAACATGGTCTGGCCCAATACGGAAGGTATGAAGAAACTCAATGATAAACTTCTGCATGTCTGAGAAATCTGCATTTTCAATGCTCCCTGAGTCATCCATCAGGAAGAAAATGTCAGCCAGGTCCTTTTTATCACATGCTGAAGAGAAGAACAAAGAGTTAGATCTTCTCACACAGTCAAAGAAAGCGAGTTTGAACTGAACATTCAGAGTCTGAAATGTTTGAGAAACCATGTTTACACCCAGCATTTTTACAGGCTGCTTATGAACAACTATAACTTAATAATGGATGAGCGGTTTCTTACTCTTTTTTCTTATCTGGGAAATTTATCAGGTAAGATCCAGTCACCCACCTTGACATACCTCTAACACTAACACAGAGCATTGCATCAATAATGCTACTACAAAAGTTAACATTTCTCAGGGAAAACTAACGGCAACTTATCAGGAAAGCTTAGTTCAAACCTTCTTTAGTCTCTGCATCACTTTCCTTGTCCTGGACCCCGATCTGGAAGATGGTGTTGCACAGGGTTGCCTGCAGAGTTTCTTTCAGGGGTTTCAGCTTGATGAAACTGTCCACAGTAAAAACAAACTTAGACTTGGGGTAAGATGCCATCTCCAGCAGTTCGGCTTTATTGGCGTCTTTGATTCCGACAGCGAAAACTGTGACACCAGCTCGACGGAGAGCGATCGCAGGTTCCTTCACATTATCCCGGGATTTACCGTCTGTGATTACCACCGCTACCTTCGGGACATCCTCCCTGCTGCCCTTTTTTTCAGTGAAGATGTTTTTCAGGGCGAAGTATAAGGCAGCTCCAGTGTATGTATCACCTTGACGGTAAGGCAGGAAGCTGATGAACTGCAGAATGTCTGCCTTGTCTCTGAATGAGTTGAGGGAGATGTGTGCAGTCGGCACGTCGTTGTATGTAACAATGCCTACTCGGATTTTAAATGGACCAGTTTCCAGGCTGCTGATGACCGAGCGCAGGAAGTCACGCATCAGCCTGAAGTTTTCCTCTCCAATGCTTCTAGACTCATCAACAATGAACACAATGTCTGCCTGGTTAGCTGTTTTGCAATCTGTGAAAGGAGCAGACTCAGTTTAGTCAACCCAACTGAAACTGTATGTGATATGAATCTGAAGCCTAGACTGTCACATGTACCCCAATCAGAAAACATGGGTGAATAAGGAAGTGCAGCTTCTACTAAAGGCACGTACCAATACCGTCAGATCAGGGGATGCTCAGACCTACAGTACGTCCAGGAATGACCTGAAGAGGGGCATCAAGAAGGCGAAGCACAGCTACAATCTGAAGAACACTTTGTCAGCTCTGACTCACAACATATGTGGATGGGCATTCAGGCCATGTCTGACTACAAGCCCAGCAATTCCACACAGACAGCCATGGATTTGTCCTTCCTCAATGAGCTAAATGACTTCTATGCTCGTTTTGTTAATGACAACAAAGAAAAAGAAACCCTACCCCCTGATGACAGCATTTCAGGACGTGTGCTTTGAGCATGTGCAGAGCAGCTTGCAGGGCTCTTCACAGACATCTTTAACCTGTCGCTTGCCCAGGCAGACATGCCAGCGTGCTTCAAGACCATCTTCATCGTGTCAGTGCTAAAACACTCATCACCAACTAGCCTGAACCACTATCGCCCTGTTGCTCTCACGCCCATAGTTATGAAGTGCTTTGAGCAACTGGTCCTGGCACACCTCAAGGCATGCTTGCTCCCCACACTGGATCCTCACCAATTTGCCAATCGAAGCAACAGGAGTACAGAGGATGCTGTACCCACAGCGCTGTGTACTCTCACACCTGGACAACAAAAATACTTATCCAAGAATGCTGTTTATTGACTTCAGCTCAGCATTCAGTACAGTTATTCCCTCCAAGCTGATCACCAAACTTGTGGATCTTGGAATCAGCAGCTCCACCTGTACCTGGATCATGGACTTTCTGACCAACAGACCCCAGCATGTTAGGTCAGGGTATAACTGCTCTGCTGTGTGCCGAGCCCGTTCCTCTGACTGCAGACCTAGGTGAGTCTGCTACAGTGAAGAACTAAAGCTGTGTGGTGCTGACAATAACCTGTTCCTGAGTACCAGCAAAACCAAAGAGCTCATTGTGGACTTCAGGAGACAGGAGACGGACACCCATGTCCCCATCTACATAAATGGCACAGCTGTTGACCGGGTGTCCAGCTTCAAGTTCTTGGGGACCCACATCTCTGAGAATCTGTCCTGTTCAACTACAACCTCCAGCCTGGTCAAGAAGGCCCATCAGTGCCTCTTTTTCTTGAGGACACTGAAGAAAAAACACCTGTCTGCTGTCATACTGAGTAACTTCCACCACTGAGTGATAGAGAGCATCCTGTCCAACTGTGTCACAGTGTGCTGTGGGAATTGCTCTGTTGCTGACAACAAGGCACTGCAGCAGGTGGTGAAAGCTGCGCAATGCATCACAGGGACTCCACTTCCTGCCACTGAGGATGTCCACAAGACGAGGTATCTATGCCGAGCACGCATCATTCTCAGGGACTCCTCTCATCCTGCCAATCAACTCTTCCAGCTCCTGTCCTCCACAAGGCGCTACAGGAGCCTTCAGTATATATGTATATATGTAGCACATCTGTATATCTGCTCGTCTGTAGAGCATTATAAATATCTGTATACTTAACTTATATGTACATAATCTGTCATAACTATTTCCATCTTTTATCCTACACATATCTGTATATAATCTGCTCCTATTGCACTTACTGCTTTTGCATTTCTGATTAGATGCAAACTGTATTTTGTTTTCCTGTATTCATTCATGTGTAATGACAATAAAGTTGAATCCTGATAATGCTGCAGGCAGATTTCAGGCATGATTGAGTTTCACTCACCAAACAAAGCATAAAACCTAAGCAAAATATTAAAATGTTAGCCTCATGAATAAAAGAACAGAAATGGTGGATTTCCTTCCTTCATTGAGTCTTTTTATGGTCTACTGTGACATGCGAGTGAAAAGGCTAGGCTGACATGTTCCAGATCCAGGTTTTTGTACACCTGGATCACAGTTGATAGTAACGGGTCTTAAACTACAGTGAACGGCTATTTAGTTTTAAAAGAGCAAAGGTATGTTGAAAAAAAAACCCTCAGGTGATTGTGTGGAGACTTTCTGCATCGTTAGTTGGGATGATCTGACTGCTTCCTCTGGAAAACTCTGGCTTACTTATAATAAACCATCGTTGCATTTATAGCTGCTTCAGAAACACTGCTGTGTAGTTACTGATGATGATGATGATGAACTGATGGCGGCTTTCTCACCTTTAGTGACAGTCTCCACTCTCCGGGCCGTGAGCAGGTCAATCAGCAGAGTTACTCTTGAAGAATCAAAGATATAGCCAGGGCTGGCAAAGCGGTCCAGAGCATCCTTTGTCGCACCTGCGTCCATCCCCACAATAATTACCCCCTCGTCTTTCAGATTTTCAGCAGACCGAAACACAGGATCATCCGAGTCTTTTCCAGCCACTACAACCAAATACTGTGGGGTTCCCTGTTGTGCGCGGCCTCCTGCCTCAGCAGTGAAGAAGTTCTCTTTAGCGTAGGACAGAGCTTGTCCAAGATTTTGTGGTTGGCCTGTTTGTGAACGCAGTCGGAAACGTCGAGCAGCGGTCACGATCTGCTGCTTGGTTTGATAAGTGTTGAGACGAAAGTCAACTTTGACGTCCTGACCGTACTGGGCCAAGCCGACACGGTAACCAGACGCTCCAACTTCCAGTCGATTCAACAGTCTGAAAAGCTCATTTCTAAACAGGGTAAACTGATTGGAAGCTATTCCACTGTCCACCAGGAAGAAAACATCTGCAAACCTGTCGACCAAAGCTGAGGAAGACAGAAGCAAAAGTGTT
The DNA here is from genome assembly GCF_057381915.1 of Diplotaxodon limnothrissa. NCBI lineage: Eukaryota > Metazoa > Chordata > Actinopteri > Cichliformes > Cichlidae > Diplotaxodon > Diplotaxodon limnothrissa. The sequence goes on along the minus strand of NC_140606.1, from coordinate 39,458,272 downwards.
TTAGTACAAGTTCATGTTCAGTATACAACAAGCCTAGCGCTCATGTGATCTACTACCTGTCATGAACTGGCTGTGCGCAGGCTGGAGAGGACCCAAATGCGAACTCTCGGAAGAGAGGACGTGAACTCAAAATATAACTTTATTTTCTGAACGGAAAAAGGCAATACAAAACTAAACTGGGAAATTCTACTAATACTAGACCCAGGAAAACAGGGAGAGGCACACAACCATGAGGGAGGATGTGACATGGAACTGAGGGAGACGCTGACATAATTACACAGAAGACAGCGAGGGACGTGGGAGCACACGGGGAACACAGCTGAGACCAATATTCATAACAAGACAGGGGAAGAGCAAACAGAGCATGACGTACAGCGACAGGAGACCATCAATGTAAAACGGGAAGCACACAGAGACGCAGACTGGAGGGGCGAGAGAGCACAGAGGAGCACGAGAGAGAGAGGACAAGACGAGCTGGGGAACATAGGAAAACATGACAAAATCAAACAAGGAGAAACACGGCGCAAGCACTCATACAACTAAATGAATATACACAGAAGGAGACACAGGAGTCAAGACACGAGGGGAATCTAAAAGGTTAAACAGAACAACCTAGGTTCTATAGAATAAACACAAGGAACCTAAAACATAAATAATAACACCAAATGACGAAAAACGCAAGTGAACACAAAACACTGGGTCAACAGACCCAGGACCATGACACCACCTCACAGTGCTCAGAGGCACAGCTGAGGATGGACCAAGCAAAATGTGCATTTTCAGCTTTCTGTTGATTCTTGTGTCAAAACTGTATTCAGGTGCTTCTTAGATATAATTAATCGTGCAATAAAGAGATCACTGTATCAACCAATCAGCTTTCTTTACCTAGCGTCTGATCCTCCAGACTGAGACAGACCGTTTTCAGCAGGTTGTTGGTCTGGTCCTGGAGCTTCTGGTAGCTGACAGTGGTGAGGACGAAGCGCTCCGAGGGCCAGTTAGCGATGGTTATAAGCTGTGTCCTGCTGAATTCTCCGACCCCGATGGCGAACACGATGACACCGTGCTGCCTCAGTCTCCTGGCAGGTTCCAATACGTCATCTGTTGATTTGCCATCTGTGATGACCACAGCAATCTGAGGCACACGGCGCTCGGCTCGGCTGCCGGCCTCTTTGGTGAAGTACTCCGTCCGGAGGAAGTCTATGGCTTTGCCGGTTTTTGTGCCGCCTCCTCGGTGGGCAAGGTTTTGCACTGCAGCCAGCAGGGAATTCTTGTCCCTGTGATCCGTCAGCTGGAACTCTGGATAAGGATCGTCGCTGTACTGCACCAAACCGATCTGAACCTTGTCGGGGTCGATTTCAAAGCCCTGGATGGTTTTGCGGAGAAATGTGCGGATCTCCTGAAAGCTTTTATCATTGATGCTGGACGAGCCATCAACTAGGAAGACGATGTCACCGACGGTGACGTTTTCACACTCTGGATAGCAGCAAAAGAAAATCAGTGTTCATACACAAGTATTACAGGGAGATGACACACAGTCCCAGAATAACATTATCAACTAAGCTCCATTAATTGTGATGAACTCATGAAACAAATGTTCTGTCTCCTGTTCTCTACTATTAATCCCACTAACCCTCTACGGCACACGCTATGAGCTCACCGAGGAATCAAATAGTCATGATTTGTTTTTGGTTTTTTGCTGCTTACTATTGGATGCTATACCATTGTGAAAAACGGAAAAATATCACACTTTAATGGAGTAAACAGAAATATATCAGCAGAAAAATGAATTAAATTGGTGTCTCAATTCCTTTAGAAAGGATAAAATAGACTTTTTAGTCTGGAAGCAACACCGTGCCCCTGATAGTTAACAGTTTGTCTTTGAAAGCAATCACATGAAATGTACAAAAGCACATGAGCACCTGGATTATCCTGTATCTAAACTCAGGTTTCAAAGACACAGCCCGGCATGCTGCGTTCAAGTACCGACCTCTGACTGTCTGAGCAGCGACGCCACAGAAGAGTGCCGCCGTGATGAGGCTGAAGAGAAGACCTGCCCTCCCCGTCATGTTGGGACCGCTCACGTAGTTCTCTCCTCCTACACCAGCAACAAGACGGAAAGAGTGCCAACAACATTGTAGACATTATAAATTACGTGAACTTGCTTTCACGCATAATGACGTGACTTTATTTTTTAATCAGTTCATTTCACGAAGTCTAGTCGTTTGTCCAGATGAAGCTTTGCAAACCTAAGCCGTGCTGCCGTGCACGTTTTTGGAGCGAACGTTCTCCTGTGACTCTGCCCACGGGCGGATCTACAGGGCTAGCATGGGCTGGCATGTGCCTCCCTAAAATAATAATAAGCTAGCATTAACACTTTGAGCCTAGCTACAATTAACAGTTAATGTGAACTCTAAAACAGAACATATTACATAGTGAGCCCCTCCCCCCCACCCCTCCACCAATGAAATGGTTCCTCCTGTAGCTCGGGACCAACTTTACATCTTTATGTGAGTAACAGCCGATGCTTGTGGTTGTCCCAGAGCGCATTTGAATCAACACCGTGGGCATTTCCAGATTTCACACACGAGGTTTATTGTTCCAGTCTGGAAATGGAATGAAGGTTATTGCTGTTAATGCCGGCGCCTCCAAATCACATGACCGATGTATAGGCTTTGGAGCGTGATGTCACGGGAGGGGGTGTGACCAGGATTTTTGGTTGAGGCGCCATATTTCTGGGCCAAACAAAGCGCTAGCGAAAGAGGAGAGAAAGCACACGGTTAACACGTACTTGCTGTGTGGTCGTAACGTCAGACGCACAACCGGCAGGAGAATAAGCTTGAAAATAGTTTATCTTTTCATTGTTTCCCCACCTGGAAGCATCATGAGGGTAGTTTTATTTGCGATGGGATCTGGGGTCATAACAAATTAGAACAAACATCCTAATGAGTGATTTTGCAGAACTATGTTCTATTTATAGAGTTGCTATTTGGCATTATTGCAGAAAAACTTGCCAATGAAATGGATGAAACACATCGTGACTGGTTTCCAGCGCTACACATGGGGCACTCTGAAATCCCTGCTTCAAACGTACCACCATGCCAATCAGATTACTTCTTCCATGTGAGGGTGAAGAGGGGACCCTCCTGGGTAAGATGGTGAAGGTTTGCTGTGTCTGCTGAACAGTCTGGTAGTAAAACCAGGCACAAATGAAACTTGCTCTTGTTAAATACTCTTAAAAGTCTTGTGCTGTAAATACCGGCAATTTTTCAAAAGATACATTAAACCGAGTAGTGTTAGTGGTGGGTGATATTATGTAATTTGAAAAATGTGTTTCTTTATTCAACAAACGTGGATGTGTCCCTCCAGAGGTTTATAATTGTGAAACTGGTTCACCTTGTACGCGCTGACTCCACAGACAAGATAAGAAAATATATCAGGCTGAGTGACTAGCGGTTGGTCTTCAGGGTTTCTACTCCACGGCTGTACTTCATACGGGTCCACATTTCCAGTGCTCGATATTTTTGGCAAATACCGTCTCTTTGCATCTGGACACAAGCTGTCCCTGTACCGTCCTTTTTCTTTTGAGCTGCTTTTAAGCATGTTTCTAACAACCTTCCTTCCAGCTCACGCCAGAAATATGGTGCCACGCTCCCACAATACATTGTGCCGATACGTCAGTTCCAAAGCCCTATACTTACTGCTTTGATGTATTGTAACCATATATGTACAATGCACATTACAGGACGTAACAGTAGGTGTAAAAGAAATGGCTTTGGTTTCCATGCCACCCTGAGAAATCTTCTCTAGTTTTCTAATTCTACTGTTATGAACTTTAACCTTTACCATGCTGAGGCCTGTCCACCTGACCTCCTATGTCAGGCGTTACCGAGCACTGGTTAAAGTTTTTTTTGGTGTTTAGGGCAAATAAAAAAGGTTCGCTCGAGTCAGAGAATAATCTGAAATGCAAAGATGAGTTAGTTATAACACAGACAACACAAGAACCAACATTTTTATATTCTGCCAGTTAGAAATATTTCTTTGATTTTTAATCATTCTAAAACACTCAAATCAGAATCGTTAATCAATTCTATGAAATACTGAAGAATTTCAAAAATAAATAATAAATAAAAAGACGAGAAGTCAAACCTCATTCATTCTGCAAATGCAAGCTCGCGCAAACGTACTGTGACAAAATGTCGAGAAAGAAAAGTAAATATAATATTTTGACTTTATTCTTAAAATTACTATTAACAACAGATTCTGGAGAAAAGGAGTGAGATTAGAGATCTAAAATCCAGTTTCAACCTTTTTCATGAAATATAAACTTTGATTAAATGCTAAAGCAAATAAAAAGCAAAAGTATAAGAAAGTAATAACATTATTTAAACATTTCTCGATGCATGCTTAGTCATCCAGGTAAGTAACTCTCCAAAAGTTGATTCTGTTCATCTGGACGGAGCATTTTCAGTGGAAATTATGCACATTTACATAATCATGATGAAGGACCTGCCTCCCAGCCCATTGTTCCTCAGTGGGCTGTTTCAGTCATTATGCAAATGTATGTTTATAAGATTGAGACCTGCAGTCAGCTGAGACTGAAGACGTCACCTGGATGATGACGAAACGTTTCTCCCACAAAACGCTGCGTCCAGATGAACAGAATCAGCCTTTGGAGATTATTTAAATATTCTTTTTTAAATATGGCCCTGGTACTCCTTCGTAGGCAGAATGAGTTTTTACACATGAGCTGATGAACATAAGAACACACAGGCTGCATCTCTGTAGCTCATCAACAAACACCATCACACGCAGTCACCACAAAAGCCCGCTGAGGTAAAACAGCACGTCTTAATTCTCTACGCCAGGGGTCAAAGTTCAGTCCTCAGGGCCACATGTGCTTGCTGCGACGCGCCTGAATAAAATCAGTAGCAAGACTCTGTAGAACCTGACTGCATGCTGACGTTGCAACCCTACTCAGGTTAATTTGATTAAATGTTTGGAAAAATGTACTTTTACTGCACTGTGTTCATTCACTCATGAGCTGCTGTAACATGAATCAAATGGCTGAATTGCACCTCAGCATTAGGGCTGGGTTTTGATAATCGATTTATTGATTAAAAATCGATTCTGGCTTGGATAACGTAAAATCGATTCATTAAAATTCTGAATCGATTTTTTTAATATAAATTTATTTTGCCCAAAACGCCAGAATCTCAGGTTGAACTTCACAAAATTTCAAGAACCACCAAACAGCTAAAACAGTAAATGAGAGCAGGAACACAAAGACGTAAACACACAGCGCGACCCGCGGATCAGAATCAGTGAGATGTGACTTTCTCACGGTCGGTGCTGGAAGCCGACAGCTCGCTGACTCTGATCTGTCGGCGCTTTGTGTTCACGTCCTTTATGCGCTGATTCTAAAGCTGTTGGTTTGATGTCTCTCCAAACAATATTGACCGAACCAGCAGCAAAAGAAGATCCAAACGCTTCACATAAACATCGTCATGATTCACTCTTTCACTGTTTTGCTTCCACCGCGATGCACAGCTCTCTCTCTCCCTCTCTCTCTGTTTTCTGCATTATTCGCTTGCTTGTTACGCACCAGTCTACCGTTGCTTACAGGCTGTCGGCCGCTGTTTTTTTTTCCTTTTACTTACTTCCAAAAAGAAAACCTAATTTCTGCCGTTCAATACTGAACAAATTTAAACTTTTTAAAATTATGCAAAATGCAAAACGCTCAGCCGTGTCTCTAATAAAACCGCTGTAACGTCAGAGGTGATGTTCATGTGTTGATTAATGGTTTTCTTTCGTTTTTGATCTACTGCAGAATATTTTTATAAAATCCCAGAACAGGAAAACCTCCTTCATGTTTTTCTGTTTTATCTTCAGCTACTTTGACACAAAGGCCTCTGCTGTGATGCTCACACCTTTGATAAAGTCTCGAAAGTGTCAGCTTCCTTTTTATAGATACAAAAATATGTAAATGTACCGATCTGAATTATAATATGACAGATATGGGCAGATCTGAAAACATGCTCAATAGTCATCTGAATCTACAAACTATAAATAGCTGCTGCTCCAGTGATCTGAGTCAGCAGTGTCAGTCCATCCAAGCAACATTCATCAGGCAGCACATTCTCAATGAATCCCGTCTGCTCTGACACACCGTGAGCTGCTGAAGCTCAGTCTGTAGTTTGAGCTCCACTAAAAGTCTCAGCAGACAAGCAGCTGCTTTCACAACATCACAGCTGGAATCACACAAAACTGACCTGTGATCAGACATCATCAGGTGATATTTCAGGAGGAGACAGACGGTAAACTGCGCATGCAATCATTTCCTCTCTGACACAACAGGAAATTCCAAACTTCCCAAATTGACTCAGAAAAATCTGCATATTTTCTTTGACTGCAAGATTAAAGAGAAAAAGACATGAACCCACTTACAGCTCTGCTGCAGCAGCATCAGCACCTCTGCAACCAAACACAGCTGATCCAGAGCTGCAGCTCAGGGCTGCTTTTAGAGGAGGAGAGGGGCGATGGCGGGGGTGGAGGAGGAAAGGTGGCACCTCCTCCGGCTCCTCCCGTCATCTTCCTCATTAGAGGTGGATTTACATGTTTGACTTGTGAATCAAAAGGATTTTCTGGTCACACTGAAGCATCTGTGCGCTTTTAGCTTAAAACCTTTAGCTTAAAATCTCAGAGTCGTGCCGAAGAGTTTCTAACTGCTGGCTTCTCTGAGCTTCTTACTCTGCCCTATCCAGTCTTTAAGTCTGACATCATTAGCTGTGCCTGGGCCCAAACTCCGCTGCAGGTCTCAAAGTCAAACGAACACTGCAGCATCACTGAGAGTTAAAAACTGTCTAAATTCTTTCATCTTCAATAAAATGATCAGCGTTGCTGCTTTATCAGGTGTAACAATTAAGTTTAACATCCAAGCATCCATGAAAACAGGATTTATGAAGTTTAACACAGTTAGCAGGAAGTTAGCTCGCTAGCTTCCACCTAAGCATGATATAGCATGCTCTGACTGAGAGATTTATGAAAAATTCAAACGTACAGCTCTGCTATCACTTCAAGCATAAATGAAGACAGAAAGCTAAACAGCAGTGACGTTTGTAGGGTTACTGAAGTTGGGCTAGCTGCTATATAACGATATGCTACGTGGCCGCTAGCGACACAGCTATGTTAGCATAAACACAGTGAAGCTGGAGGATGAACGCTAACCTTTTTCCACTTGATAAAAGTTAACTTGATGGTTCGGGACAAATGCAATCGCATGGCAGGATGCTGTAAACGGACCAAACTTCAGTCAGGAGAACAACTGAGATAATCCATCCACAATACGAGGTTAGTCATTAATATACTGCTGCTGGGCTGGAGTTACATCGTGAGGTTTCAAATCTGAGCTTTAAAATGAAGAGCGATAATAAAGCGAGAGAGGCCGACAGTGATCACTGTTTTTAGGGGCTTGTTCAGATTAAATACATACAAAACATTCAAACATGTTAAAAACACAACAGCCTTATTAAACGCAGATTCGTTTGGGCCGGAAGCAGGACTCATCACGTCATCACTAAAGACCGGATTCTTACAGCATTTGGAGCCCTAATAAATGTTTTAGAAACAAGGCGTCCACATGAAATTCTCAGGGACCAAGAACACTTTGAAGTTCTGTTTTAAACAGAAGACACAGGAGAGGGCTCAGTACACACAGGGGTGTGTACTGAGCCCTCTCCTGTACTCACTCTACACCTACGACTGCACAGCCACTAACAGCTCCAACATCATTGTGAAGTTTGCGGACGACACAGTGGTGGGTCTTATCACCAACGGTGATGAGACGGCTTACAGGGAGGAGGTCAGCGCCCTGACCCACTGGTGTCAAGACAACCATCTCACCCTCAACGTCGCAAAGACAAAGGAGTTGATAGTGGACTTCCGGAGGTGCAGAGAAGTACACACCCCCATCACCATCAGCGGCGCTGCTGTGGAGAGAGTGAGCAGCTTCCGGTTCCTTGGTGTACATCTGGCTGAGGATCTTACGTGGTCAGTACACACAAACAAAACAGTGAAGAAGGCGCAGCAGCGCCTCTTCTTTCTCAGGAGACTGAAAAGATTCGGCATGAGCCCCCGCATCCTCAGGACCTTCTATCACTGTGCCATTGAGAGCATCCTCACTGGATGCATCACCACCTGGTACGGCAACAGCACCGCCTACAACTGCAAAGCTCTCCAGCGAGTAGTGCGGTGCTCTGAACGGATAATTGGAGGTGAGCTTCCCTCCCTCCAAGACATCTACAGGAAGCGCTGCCTGAGGAAAGCGGGGAGGATCATCAAGGACTCCAGTCACCCCAGCCATAAACTGTTCAGACTGCTTCCATCAGGAAGGAGGTTCTGCAGCATCCGGTCCCGTACCAGCAGACTGAGAGACAGCTTCTTCCATCAGGCCATCAGACTGCTGAACACGTCATAGACACCTCAGCTTCACTACTGGAACTTCAACATTATGCACTCCATACTGTATATAAATGCCACTTGTTTTGCACATATTCAACTCTGTATATTTTATATATTTTATTATTATTATTATTTTTTATTTATTTATTTTTACTATTTAATTTGTAAAAATGTGTATACACACACACACACACACACACACACACACACACACACACACACACACACACATAGGAAAATATTTAGTATACACATCCAGAAATGCATATACTATTATATATTGTACATATATTTATTAGTTTCAGGTTGGCCATTCTTGTATTTTGCTCGTTTGTGTTGTTGTGTTTGCACATCTCTGTTGCTTGTGGGGCTCGCACACAAGAATTTCACTCGCATGTGCTGTGCCAGTGTGCCTGCACATGTGATGTGACAATAAAAGTGATTTGATTTGATTTGATTTTGATTTAGAAAGTGCTGGTACCCTGTTTTCTGTCAGTTCAACAGACAAAACATGCCAAAGCATCTCAGTCTGATTGAAGTCCAGGAAAGATCATTATTGTCTCCTGATGGGTGGACATCCTCCTTCAGGGTTTTCTGGTAGAGAGCAGAATTCCTGCAGAGCAGCCCAGACCGTCACACTACCGCCACCGCGACCTCCTGGACGAGTCGTCGTTTTTGTGGGCAGCTCGCTCCGGTGAAGGTTCCAGGATTGTTCCAGGTTCATGTGCTTCATGTGCTGAGGTGTTTTTTCCTGTTCTCAAACTGATCTCCCTGTTGGAGCTCAGTCTGGGAGGAGTTCTTTTTTTCTCCTTGTCTTTCCTCATGTTGTGCATTTTCCATTGTTATACCTCCCTGACCTGCCATGTGATGTTTGTCTAATGCATAGGTGTCAAACTCTGGCCCGCGGGCCAAATTTGGCCCGCAGCCTGATTACATTTGGCCCGTGAAGCCATACCAAATTACTATCAGAGCTGGCCTACTGGTATTATACAGCTAATATATATATTGTTCAGTATTAAGCTTTGCTTGTTCCATATTCAGTTTTTCAGCAAAACGTGTTTGAGTCCATAAGAAAAGATTCATTCAATAAATATTAACGTTAGCCCGCGACTTTGTTCCAGTTTTGAAATTTGGCCCACTGTGTATTTGAGTTTGACACCCCTGGTAATGTATGTATGGTCAGAAGGGTAAGATGGCGCTGGCAAAAGTCGGTTAAACAATTTCCTTCGGGGTCAACCTTCAGGATCAATAAAGATTTGTTGAATTGAATTGAAGTGGTTTTCTGCATGTGTGGGTAACGACTCCACCGTGGTTCACTGGAGTCTCACAGCTTTAGAAACGTCTCTGTGACCCTGTCAGGCTGCAGATGGTGCTGTGATGTGCTGCTGTCTGAGGTCTTTGTCCTGAGTGTGGCAGTGAACATGAACTCTGTCAATCACATGAATTCATTATTGAAACAGGGCGTTACTGTTCCACACAGGAACAGGTAGCTTTGGATTACTTTTCCCCTTAAAACTACACTTTGTGTTTCATCTTTGTCTAACATTAAAATCTGTATCTGACAGAATTCACGGAGTGACCAATTAGCGTTGTGCCTTTTGTGCAAAGTACAATATCGTGTCTGAAATGTAGAGAACAGTATGCAACCCGTCTGCAAGCTAACACACAGCACAAATACAAACAAAAACAGATGTTTAAAAAAAACTTTACGGCGGCCGTGATGTCAGATGCTTTCAGTTCACGATGACTTTTGTTGAAAACCTCACAAAGACAATCTTATCATTAAGAGAATAAAAGAAATGTGAAGAAAAATAGCAAAAAGGCTTCTGTGTCACATTCCCATGAATCCAGAGCTCCTCCTTTCCCTTATCTTTGCCTGTTTCTCCCACTCTCCCCTCCCCTGTGTGCAGATGTTGATCCCAGTAGGCGTGTCTTCCAGCTGCAGCAGCACATCTGTCACTCATCCTCCGTGTCCCCGACGTTTCCTCTCAACCTTCACCTCATCGTTACAGCTACAGGACGTGGTGGCTTCGGACTCGCTTTAGCTTCTATTTCTCGTCTAGTTTTCAAGCGACGCAACTGAATCCAGACTCGACCCGCCCACCTGCTCCTCTCTGTGAATGTTAGGTTCTCGTGGTCTGAGTCTGTGCTCGGTCCTTGTGTTCATTATTAAAACGCTATCATTACATCACCTAGGGCTGTGCGATATGACCAAAATCTCATACCCCGATATAAGACATCTATCGTCTGATAACCATATAAATCACAAAAATGTAACATTTTCTGTAAATTCTGTGAATCTCGGGCAGCTCGACTTGTGTGAAGTGTTTCCAGCTGCGCGTCGTGTAGCTGGAGTCGAGTGTTTTAACCGATGCATGAAACGATACATTTTTAGACATAAGTTGTAACGGCGCCGTTTTCTTTGTGAGTATTTATTGCAAACCGGATTCCAAAAAAGTTGGGACACCAAACAAATCGTGAATAAAAACTGAATGCAATGATGTGGAGATGGCACGTAGATGACAGATCAAAAGTTCAATCCGAGAAACATTTGAAAGGAAAAATATGTTGATTCAAAATTTCACGGTGTCAACAAATCCCAAAAAGTTGGGACAAGTAGCAATAAGAGGCTGGAAAAAATAAAGTTGAGCATTATGAAGAGCTGGAAGACCAATTAACACTAATTAGTAGGGATGGGTATTGTTTAGGTTTTATCCGATACCGGTGCCAAACCGGTACTTTTGAAACGGTGCCGGTGCTCAAACCGGTGCTTAAAGAATGGAGAACACAAACTTTTGTAAAAAGATAACAATGTTAGCCTTTTCTGCAGCTATAGGGCATATATGGCATCACTCCTGGCTGGAAGCAGTGCTTAAACAATGGAAAAAACACAAACTTTGTCCTAAACCTCTCATGTTTAACTGTTTTCAGCTTTTTCTTTGGTCATTTTAGCCTTTTTGGCCAGGGTGAAGGGAGTATCTGCCATCAAACTGTTAAGTGACGGCTGTGTGCAGACAGGAATAGGACCCAAGGTGCAGACTCCAGAGACAAACTTAAACCGAAACAGCTTTAATGCTGAACTCAAACATAACATAACTGGAAAACATCAAAAATAAACTAACACCGGCAGACTGACAAAACACACAGCAAAATAAACGGTAGATCACGACACAGACACAAAGAAACACAGGGCTTAAATACACAGAGGGAGCAATCAGGGAATGGGTAACGGGAGGGAAACACAGCTGGGGCAAATCAGAACCGACGAGACAAGGAAGCGTCATCTGAACATACTGAGATAAGACAGAGACTTCAAAGTAAAACAGGAAACACAAAACACAGACTGAACAAAGACAGACTCACATGCAGGCACTACAGAGGGAACAGAGATGTGGGACCAAGGCAGACACAGACACTGACTGGACACGGGGATATAACAAGAGTAGCTGTAGATAATATTACATCTGTGGGATGATTATTGGTAATTTTTTCTCTAATGATAAAAATGTTATTTGTGAAGTTCATGAAGTCATTACTAGTTAAGGTTAAAGGGATGGTTGGCTCAACAGAGCTCTGACTGTTTGTCAGCCTGGCTACAGAGCTGAAGAGAAACCTGGGGTTGTTCTTATTTTCTTCAATCAGTGATGAATAGTAAGATGTTCTGGCTTTGCGGAGGGCTTTCTTATAAAGCAGCAAACTATTTCTCCAGGCTAAATGATGATCCTCTAAATTTGTGACACGCCATTTCCTCTCCAGCTTACGAGTCATCTGCTTTAGGCTACGTGTTTGAGAATTATACCACGGAGTCAGGTACTTCTGATTAGAGACCTTAGTTTTCACTGGAGCTACAGTATCCAGAGTCGTACGTAGTGAGGAGCTGAAATTATTAACAAGATGATCGACCTCTGTTGGGGTAGCGTTCAGATAGCTGCTCTGCTCTGTGTTGGTACAGGGCATTGAAGATGATAACAGTGGGTGGATTATATTCTTAAACTACAGCGCTTTCAGAGCAGCACCAACTGCAGGCCAACATGGCGGAGGTGGAAGGAGAAATTACCAGAGGAAATGATGCTGAGGAGCACCAGAACAGCACCAAGGGAGCCAGTGGGGAAACAGGAAGCAGTGACTGAAGTTTCAAAGTAAGAGCCAAGGGATGGACCAGTAGTAAATCAAACAGTGATGTTCTTACAGAAGAATAAAAATGAAAAATGGCTAGAATGAGTCACTAATCCTTGGGTGGTCAATACCTGAGCAGCCCTCCAAAGTAAAAGTGCAACCAAGAAAATTATCAGTGGACTCAATGATGTCAGACACGTGAAGCTGGTGGGAAGAAATCCCTGCAGACGCCGTCAGAGCAGGAGAACAGCTGGAGCATAGACAGGATGTCCACATACTTTTGGCTGTTCAATGATCTGATGTGGTTTTTTTAAGCACGTCTCCATCAGGGAACATTTGCACCAACCAGCAGGTGGGTGGGCTGAGAAGAAGACGTGAAAGTTTACGTGAAGAAGACATAAACTTTCAAAAAGAAAAACGCGCACAGTCTGAGTCACTGCAGTTTTAATGTTTAGAGTGAAGAATGCACAGCTTGAAGCTCTGCTGCATGATGTAAAGTCTCTGTCAAACACAGAGGGCGCCCGTGGGGGGATGATGCACTTCCCTCCCTGATTGAAGAAGTGTTTGAAAGCCAGATGTTTGTGCTCTGGATAATCTAAACCCAGGAATTTGTTATTCTGATGTATAGAAACCAAAGTTTGGAGCAACTCTGACAGAAAGCAGCCTCAGCTCTGCTTTCAGCAGCTGATGGGAGTTTAAACCTTCAGCACCAGCAGACGAATCTTTATGCGTCTACTCTGTGAGGTTCGAGGAAAAGCACTGATGATGGAAAACTGCACCGGCTCATCTCAGTTTTTAAACCCACTCTTTGAATAGAACAATGAAACACCGAGGCAGCTAAAAGATGGATGTGACGGATTTGTTCAGGACTTTGGAGACCTGTGAAACGATCCAGATGTTTCAGCCACTCAGCAGCTCGTTAACACACTTACAGGCACAATCGAGAAAAATATGGACTTCCAAGAAATCGTTGCAGTTTTTCTCTGAACTCATGTGGTGAGAAAAATTACTTCAGGCAGGTCCGACCAAGAAACGTCTTCAAAACTATGCGAGTGTGCGAGCCTTCGAGTCCACCGTTCATCATTTTGTGCTTGTTCTAACTCTGATAGAGGAGGCTAAACTGGTCAGGCTAAACTGGTCAGGCTAAACTGGTCAGACAGGCGACACTCTGAGACATTTAAAAAAGTCAAAGTTTGGTTGGAAAGCAAAGAGTCTTTTTTCTGTTCCAAGGAACAATTTTCAGTGTGACACAACATCTTTTTCTTTTAACAATCTGAAATGCAAATCCCTGCCCGCTCATCTTATCTCTACCACTGACGTTTACATCAGTTATTAGAGGTTTAGATTCCCGACAGATCTGTCATATCTGGTTTCAGTCCTTGTTCAGGTTCTTCACTCAGCATGGAAACCTGTCAGCGTGTTTGTTCACGCAGGGAAAGCCGGCGTTTCCATGGCTACAAACTCCAGGGGCTGGTTATTCTGACCAATGAGAGCAAATCCAGCCCTTCTGTTGCTTTTCACTGGAAATGCAGATCTGAGATCTGTGCCAATTTCTCTTACCAGTCCGTCAAACTGGATCCAACCAGTTAACTTCAGGATGTTTTTAAAGTACAAACTCAGATGCACCAGTTTGCTAAATCAGATTTTAATTATAAGGGAAAATTTCACCACTTCAAAAAGAGCCAAGGAGAAAAACGCGCCATGCATTTGTTATTCATTCGCCTCGTCAGCTCATGTCAGCTCTCTGCTTTTACTAAAGTGGCTCTGACTCACAAACAGTGTTGGTCAAGTTAATTGAAAAAAGTAATCAGTAACTAATTACTGATTACTTCCGCAAAAAGTAATCCCGTTACTTTACTGATTACTTATTTTCAAAAGTAATTAGTTACTTAGTTACTTTTTAAAAACACGATTTACAACCTGAATAGGTGATAAAGCGATAGATCTTTCAGCCCAATTCTACTTTTTCTACATAATCATCATACAAAATGTAATCAAATGGAAAAGTCTCTTTTTAAAACTTGTTTTATTCGTTTTAATCTTTTAACTTTATGCATCAAGCAAACATTTAATTATCTGCAACATTCTCTGACTGGAAGAAATTAGTTTAACATTTAAACCTATTTTCTGCACATTCCAGCACATAAAATAAAATATTTTTTGCTGTCAGACTCCACAACAAAGACTTTAACTGAACAAACACACACATCCACACATGTGCAATAACACTAAGTGCAATAATCTTTTCTGGCATCGTTGTATTTTTACTCAGTTGTATATAGCATTCGTATTCTATTTTTATCTTATTGTATATTTTTATTCTATTTTATTCTACTGTATATAGTATATTATTTTATTCTATTCTGTACAGCTGTGTACTGTATTTATTCTTATTGTATTCTAATTTTTGCGTCATAACTTTTGCACTGTCCACTTCCTGCTGTGACAAAACAAATTTCCCACGTGTGGGACTAATAAAGGTTATCTTATCTTATCTTATCTTATCTTATCTTACACTCAGTCTTTCAAATAGATGCAAGTAAAACACAGTCCACCATCCCTGGACTCGCACCAGTTTGCATACAGGGAGAACCGGTCAACCGAGGATGCGATCGCCACAGTGCTGCACACATTACTGAAGCACTTGGAACACAGGAACACCTATGCACGGCTCCTCTTTGTAGACTACAGCTCGGCTTTTAATACCATCCGGCCATACAAACTCCGTCCCAAACTCCACCAACTGGGACTTAACTCCTCTCTGTGCAACTGGATTGTGGACTTCCTCACTAACCGTAGACAGAGTGTCAGAGTGGGTAAGAACACCTCTTCCACCCTTGTGGTCAACACCGGTGCCCCTCAGGGGTGTGTTCTGAGCCCTCTGCTATACACTCTCTTCACCCATGACTGTATTTCCTCCTGCGCGTCCAATCTCATTGTTAAGTTTGCAGATGACACTACAGTGCTCGGACTTATATCCAACAATGATGAGACAAACTATAGGACAGAGGTGCAACAACTAGAGTCATGGTGCCACGACAATAACTTGGTCTTAAACACCAAAAAGACCAAGGAGATCATTGTAGATTTCCGGAAGAGGGGTCATAACAACCATCTGCCTCTCTTCATTGGCAGTGAGGCGGTGGAGAGGGTGAGCAGTTTTAAATTCTTGGGGGTAACTGTGACCGAGGACCTGTCCTGGGGCAACCATATCACCTCAGTTGTACGGAAGGCCCAACAGCGCCTCTACTACCTGAGGAGACTGCGGAGCGCACACATTCCCAGATCTCTGATGTTGAACTTCTACAACTGTGCCATCAGCAGCGTTCTGACGTATGGATTTCTAGTGTGGTTCCCCAGCTGCACCAAGGCCGATCAGCAAGCACTCCAGCGGGTGGTGAAAGAAGCTGGCAGAATTATTGGAACAAGTCTGCCAGAGATCAGTAATATCTTCCCCACTCGCTGTCTGAGGAGGGTGCACAGTATCCTGCGGGACCAACATCACCCTGCGCGCCACCTTTTCCATCTGCTGCCCTCAGGGAGAAGGTACAGGTCTATACAGGCCAGAACATCCAGACTGGCCAACAGCCTGTATCCACAGGCTGTGAGGCTCCTGAACTCTCTGCCCCCCTCTCACGGACAATAACCATATCCAACTTCTTAATAGCAATGAACTGGTCTGCATTGGTGCATCATATCTTTATTCTCTTCCCCCCCCTCTTTCTTAAATAGATAACTATCATATCTGATATCATATCTCACAGTACAATAATATTGAATGGGTTGCATTGTTGTATTTTGTCATGTTTCTCAGGTCTTTGTCTGAATTTCTACGAACATTATTGCTAAGGATTGTCTTATTGCATTGGAGTCACACTGGGTTAAATATGTACACTTGGGTTTTAAGGGGTATTTATTATTTTCTTCTTTTTTTGGGTTGTATGGAAGCCCCAAACGCAATTTCATTGTTCTTGACAATGACAATAAATAAATACTACTACTAAAATAAATAAAGTCAAAGACTCAGCGGTCCTGTTGCTCTATTTTCACCTGTAAAGCAGGAGTGGCGTAGGCGGAGGTTTACCCTGGTGCAGGTGTGCCGCGGTCAGTGGAAGAATCCGCGAGTTTCTCTGTGAGTTTCCCATTACGTCGTAGCTACTCGGTGCTTGTTGGAAGTTTAGGGTTTTTTGCTGTAAAAAGAAGTTTTCTTCCCACGCACAGCGGACACTAATGTTTTTGTCACTTTTTATGGAATCAAACTCAAAGTAAGGTCAGTACTTCCACGCTTTAAACGCTGCACGCTCATACTCTCTCTGCACTCGATATATGATCCATTGTTGATCTGCACACAGCTGTTGTCACGAACGTCGCACTCGCTTACATCACTGTCATGAGACATTCTCGCAAAAAATCACGGTTTTAGTAACGCAGTAACGCAGCGTTCCTACGGGAAAGTAACGGTAATCTAATTACTGTTTTTGCAATAGTAATCCCTTACTTTACTCGTTACTTGAAAAAAGTAATCGGATTACAGTAACACGTTACTGCCCATCTCTGCTCACAAATGACCTTTCTCCGGCTCTTCCTGCAGCCTCTCAGTCCTTCGTGTCTGAATCTTAAACTCTGAACTGAAGGAAACCCGACTGTTTCACCTCATCCGAGCCTTTTCTTCTGTTCTGAAAGCTGGCGAGGCCTGGCTATTCCTAGTGGGCTCATCACCTTGCAGGTGGCCCAGAGACTTGACCACCTACTCTACCCTGACCAGCTGACATCTGCGACGAGGTGTGGTCAGATTTAAAACTGAATATTCAGAGCCCAAACGCCTGGGATTCGTTTTATGCATGTTTCTCCTCTTATTTGAGAGTTTGGAGATGTGAAAATAAAAATATGCACAGCTGTAACAGTGATACAAACACAAAGAAAGCATTGTAAGCACACGTTAGCTAACCAGCAGACTGGTGTTACCCACAGAGTTATAATCATAAAAAAAATCCCCCCCTCGTGTCTGGCAGCTCTGACGAGGCGTCTCGCATTAGCTTAATTTACTGAAAGTGCCTCTAAAGCTGAACGAATGTTAATGGAGCCTGAAAAGAGGGCAGTGAGGGTCCAAAGAGGAGAACTCCATAAAACTAAAATCCCTCAGCATGTTTTTGTTCAGAGTTAGGAAACCAACCAAAGCTCTGTTACTTAAAAATATTTGTGGTTTCGCAGAATTCTCACCGGGGCTAAAATCTGATATCGGTAGTCGCCACTGAAAACAAACAACATAAATTACGGAGTATTGTTAATGCACCGAGGACATAAACTGGCTCAAACATCAGGTCGGTGCAGCCAGAGACAGCAGCAGGAGTCTGGGCTGATTCGGTCTCTGTGCTGAAGGTGGTTCAAAACCAGGAAGTGATTATGTTAGTAACAGGAAACTGACATGAACCTAATGACAGGACAGGGAAAGTGAAACTAAATACATTGAACAAAGAACACAAAACTCCTTCAAAATAAAACAGGAAACATGGAGAAAAAATACAATAATCAACAAAATAAAACTAAAATGTCTTGGTACTGGGTCGCACCGTGACATTTTTCTTCCTGTGCAATCGACTGGAAGGCAGACAATGGAGCACTACAGCAATACAGCTTTTGAGGAGCGGAGATGTGGACGTTACTTTTATTTTTATTGCACAACAGGACAAGAGTGTGACAGTAAAATTGGACAGAAGCTGCTAACACAGCTTTGGTCTTTGCAAGTGTCTGCACAGACAGCATGCTAACGCTAAGCTAGCCAAGAACCCAGACTGGTGTTAGAGCTGAGCGCACGCCGACCCGAGCCCGCAGCCTGAGCGACGAGCACGCAGCCTCCGTTTCTACCTGTTCGTGTTTGTAGAGTCGTCTGCTGGTTTTCAACTTTGCTTTGTGCGTTTTAAGTTCAGACGTAAACACTAAGACAAAGATGTGAATCAGGCGGCTGGTGTGGATATTGATGCAGTGCCATAGCAGCGGATTTCAGGGCGAATGGTTAGTATTTAAAATGCATGTGTTTGTCCCAGGCAGTAAAAACATGAAAGTGCTGAAGTATCATTTGATTTTTGTGTTTTACTCGAACGCAGGCATTTCACCAGAAATTACATTTCTGTTGCAGGGGAGGACTGCAAGACCGTCCACAGAACCACGCGGGCCTGGTTCTAATCTAGGACCACATGAACACTGACATGTGATGAGGAGCTACAGACACAGAGCTCTTCATTGGGAGCCTTCTGTGTTTCAGGTTGCTGGAAACTGACTGAAACTAAATCCTGTATTTGCAGATGCTTTTTATGTTTTCCTTTTGAACACTGGAGCAGCTTTTTCAGCACTTTTTAATGTGAGAAAACCACTTTTGACTTGTTTGTTTGCATTTTCACAGCCAAATAGTCTCAATGAATTCTTTGTAACTGCTGGACCAAATTTAGCAAGAACAATCACTCATCCTGGGAAAGCACAGGAAAAACCCGATACACTGATTGACAGAAATCCATATTCTATGTTTCTCACAGCCGTTGATGAAAATGAAGTTCTTGAAATTGTCAAAAAATGTAAAAATCACAAATCTTTGGATTGTAATGATATTGATATGATAGTGGTTAAAAGAGTCATTGAGGCTGTTATAAAACCATTTACATACATCTGTAATTTATCATTTCAAACTGGTCGATTTCCAGACAGAATGAAAATAGCAAAAGTTATACCTCTATACAAATCTGGAAACAAACACCATTTCACAAACTACAGGCCTGTCTCTTTACTACCTCAATTCTCAAAAGTTCTTGAAAAACTGTTTAAAAACAGACTGGAAAAATTTATAGATAAACATAAACTACTCACTGAGAGTCAGTACGGATTCAGATCAAGCAGATCAACATCATCGGCACTATTAGATTCAATAGAATACATCACAAATTCCATAGACAAAAAGCAATATGTGGCTGGGTTATTCATAGACTTGACAAAAGCATTTGACTCTATAGATCATGATATATTAATAAGAAAACTGGAACGTTATGGTGTCAGAGGGGTAGTTTTAGATTGGGTCCGGAGTTATTTAAGTGACAGAAAGCAGTTTGTGAAAATAAATGGTGGTTGCTCCTTATGTATGGACATTGCTTGTGGTGTACCCCAAGGGTCAGTTTTGGGTCCAAAATTCTTCAACTTGTACATTAACGACATCTGTAAAGTGTCCAAAGTATTAAAAATGGTTCTCTTTGCTGACGATACAAACATTTTTTGCTCTGGTGATGATCTGCAGAATTTATTGGAGGATATGACTAATGAAATAAGTAAAGTGAAGTTCTGGCTTGATAAAAACAAATTATCATTAAATTTGAATAAATCTAAACTGATGTTATTTGGAAATAGTAGTTTAAATACAAATGCAAAGATTCAAATAAATGGTGTTGATATTGAAAGAGTCAGTGAAAATAAATTTCTGGGGGTAATAATAGATGAAAAACTTAACTGGAGAGCTCACGTAAGATATATTCATTCCAAAGTATCACGAAGCATTGCAGTACTAAACAAGGCAAAACAGGTATTCGACAGAACATCACTTCATATTCTACTGTTCACTGGTTTCACCATACTTAAGCTATTGTGCAGAGGTCTGGGGCAATAACTATAAAACCACATTACATTCACTTTTTACTCTTCAAAAGAAAGCAATTCGAATCATCCACAATGCAGGTTATAGGGAACATACAAACTCACTATTTTTGCAGTCTGAAATATTGAAAATTGACGATATAGTGAAATTCCAAACAGCACAAATTCTATTCAAAGCAAAAAATAAAGAACTGCCAGGTAATATTCAGAGTATGTTTTTTTTGAAAGAAGGAAGTTATAATTTAAGGGGTTTTTGTAACTTCAAAACAATGAAGGTACGTACTACAAGAAAAGGCTTTTGTGTTTCTGTTCATGGAGTGAAACTATGGAACAAACTGAATATGGAATTAAAGCAATGTCCAAACATAAAACTGTTCAAAAAGAGTTATAAAAATATGATCTTCTCGATCTATAAAGAAAAGGAAAATATTTAAATTAAGTGAATGTCTCTATTTAAAAACAAACAAACAAAAAATTCATGATGTGATATTATAGTATATAGTATATCAGAAATCTGTTCACTATTTTTATTACAAATTATATCAGTAAGGAAGCTGACTAAATATTCACTGATAATTTATGGGACAGGGGTGGGATTAAATAAGTGTATACTTCTTCCCACTCCCTTTCAACATGTAAATTAATCAGAATGGTTTTTTGTATGTAATTTGTATAGTATATTTTTTTTTCTCTCATTTCTTTTCTAAATGTACTTGTATATTGTTCACATGTTGAAATAAATTACCAATCAATCAATCAAAAAAGTACAGATTATGGCGCACTGACGAGATTTCCATTCATGTGAGGATGAATCCATCAGACGGGGCACTGCATAACCACTTTTCAGTTTTTGCTTCACCTTCCAAAGCTGCTGCTGATCCATCAGTCTCACATGTGTACACAGAAAATACACAAAACCAAAGGAGCTTCCTGCTGCGAGGCCAGCGTCCTGCCCGAGAGCAGATAAACAGGAAAAAATAAATCAGATGTGAGCGGAGGAGTGGCGTGTCTGCAGGGACGTCTCCGCTTCCCCCAAACACACTCAACATGTACACGAAAGCCTCCATCGCACCTGCTCGGCTCATCTGCTCTCAGGCGACTGCCGGGACGACGAGGTCTTTCCTAATTTGGCATCTCGATGTATGCTCCAGGACAAACTGTCATCGGTGCCTCTCGAACTGTCGCTGAGTTTGTACCTGGAGCTTTTTTTAGATTCTAATTATTTAACACATGTAAGTGGCACAAAAAGGTCCCAAGAAGGCAGGAGGGTTATTAAAGCAGCAGAAAATTAAAGAACACAACATGTCTGTATGTCCGTGCCATCAGCTGATGCTCTGTGAATATAACACAGGCCAGATGCAAAAACTGAGCCAGCGAGAGTCACATCCTCCCATCATAACAGAGCAGAGCCCGATGCACAAGTTTCAGCTCAGAACATCAGCAGATGTTAAAAAGACTCCAAAGGTCCATGTCCTCCAGTAAGAAACTCGCTCACGGTTTCTGTTCATGCGCCAAAACTAAAGCATTATGAGACCCTGGCGGCGGCGGCTGCTGGGTTCATGTTTCCCAGAATAAAACAATGAAAGTTGGACAGATTCAACTATGGTGAAAACTCCCACTTCATAATCCCTCCAAGTGGGATGATTACACGTACAAGTATGATTGTGTTTCTTTAGTGAGACAGTGAATGTGCCTCACACCGTGTCACATGATGCAGTGGGAGGCATTCGTGAATCATGACCAGCTGACAAACTGATTTAGTTTCGAGAACACTCAGGAGCTCAGATCAGACCCGGGCCCAGCCCGCTCCCCGTACAGGTCTCGTTTTACTATCAAACACATGCATCAATGTAAATATCACCATATCACGTTAAATTTTATAATTATATTAAATTCAAAATAGAGTATTTAAAAGTAGAATGGGAGGCAGAGCCTTCGGTTTTCAGGCCCCTCTTCTGTGGAACCAGCTTCCAGTTTGGATTCAGGTGACAGACACCATCTCCACAGCCTCCACTTTCTACTGCTAGTGACCACACAGGCCGTCACAGAAATTTATGTTGCTCTGTGCTGCTGTTATCATGCTGAACTGTCATGATGGATGCTTTGTGAGAGAGCGCTGCTGGCTGCAGTCAGCTCCGTGTCTGCTTCACTAAAAGTATCCAAACATGCCTCAGCACGGCTGCATTAATGACCTCGCTTATAGAAAGACCAGACCCTGAATCACACAGGAGGAACAAGCAGCCCACACATCCCAGCATTCAGACACACCGAGGAGCCAGTAACCACAATACTGATACAGTGTGTGTGTGTGTGTGTGCGTGCGTGCGTGCGTGCGTGCGTGCGTGCGTGCGTGTGTGCGTGCGTGCACGTTCTACCTGACTGTGACTTGTCTCCTGTCTTCAGTGTTGTTGATGCTCGTCCGTCCCGCCTGCTCCTGACTGAACGCAGAGCAGAAGAGTCATCACAATATTTTTCTGGATGATACATTTTAACAGCCAACATCAGTTTACAGTCAGAGGTGCATCGTCCCATTGAAGCACACAGACTCGATGATTTGAATTATTGTCTGCTAACACTTTAGTGACTGAGAACCATGACAGGCTTTTAAAATGCAGCTCTATGATGTCCCCCCAACAATCCTAGCTCGGCCACGCTTATTGAAGAGAACACAAGTGTGGTTTAGAAGCTGATCAGATTTATCAGACTTGGTTAATAAAAGCTGACTCTGCGGCTACGTCCACACGTACACGGGTATTTTTGAAAACGCAGATTTTCCGTTTTCGTTTAAAAAAATAATCCCGTCCACACATAAAGGCAGAAATGAAGGAAAACGCTGCTAGAAACACGCCAAAGCAACAGGTGGCGCTATATTCCTATCCGTGTAGAAATGTTGGCCAATCAGAAGTCTAGAAGCCTCGGTGGGAAATAGTAAACAAAGCTGGGGCATAGAAGCAGAACCGAGTCGTATGTGTGGAGGGACAGTAACTGTGTGTATATGTAAGCATTTAAACACTGCAGAGAGTAACAGTAACAGTATTGTAGAAATTCATTTCACCGAAACAATAACGTGGCGCACAGTGTGACGTCACAAAAGGCGCACACCTTTGACGCTGCGTTTTTTTCCGTTTTTCTCGTCCACACGTAAACGCAAAAACTGAGTTTTCAAAAATATCCACCCTGGCCGGAGTTTTTAAAAATCTCCGTTTTCAGTGACCAAAAACGCCGTTTACGTGTGGACAGAAGGTGCAAACGCATAGAAAAATCTGCGCTTTCAAGAATACCCGGGTACGTGTGGACGTAGCCTGAGAATCACAACATTTAATTAAATACAGACAATTCTGAACAAAGCACAGTTTGCCTGCTGAAGAAGTGTACGTAGGACTATAACGTAGAATTAAAAGTCAAAATGCCTTAAATAAATTCTGTAGAGTGAAGTTAAATAACTACGGTCACATGAAAGTTTCTCAGGGCTGTGTGTAGTGCTGAGAAACCGTTCTTTAGCCACACAGCGCACCTGACCGACAGCCTGTCAGCGATCAGGTGTCAGTGCAGTCAGACGACACGCAAAATAACACAGATGAGTT
Source organism: Diplotaxodon limnothrissa (assembly GCF_057381915.1). Classification (NCBI taxonomy): domain Eukaryota; kingdom Metazoa; phylum Chordata; class Actinopteri; order Cichliformes; family Cichlidae; genus Diplotaxodon; species Diplotaxodon limnothrissa. Next base: position 39,434,483 of record NC_140606.1, on the reverse strand, counting down.
TGTCTGATATTCTTGATGCGTCTCAGAAAATATTAAAGATAAATATAACTCAAGTTGGCGCTCAGCCCAGCAGCTAGATTTATATTTAAAAGACACAAATCTAATCTGGACATTTACAAAAAACGAAACAGCCTGCCTAAACCAACAAACGAACACTTCCAGGACGTTCGCTCTTATCTGAAGCAAAGAATTCCAGCAGTATCTTCCCTCTGAAGACAGATTAATGAGAGGATGATGTATCCATACACCAGATATTTGGCTGAAATGCTGCTCAGTAAATCACTGACTCCACGTTGAACTCGGTCATCTACTTTTACAGACCAGTTTCTGATCATCTCGGTCTTTGATGGCAAAGCTGTGTGAGCTTAGCAGCTGCAGGGCACCGACATGTTCATCGGCCTGGATCTCCCTGAGCTGTCCAGCACCATGACCAGCCAGCTTTATTACAAATAAATTACACAACAGTGAAACTAAAGATGTGAAAGTTAGCACCATCCAAACACCATGATGCACAAGCATCGTGGTGTTTACTACTCATGGTATGAGCATCAGTCGTTACCGTAACAGACGGCACAGCTCTTGACCCTCCTCAGGTCAGCAGCCGGCTCCTGTGGCCTCCTCAGCACCGTGAAGATGGAGTTTCCTGTGTCGTCAGCCTGAGAGGAGACAGCAGCTACCGTTACCGACCGCTTCGCTCGTTCATGACAAACAGAATTCCTCTTCGGTCCATCTGTCTTGTATGTGCTTTATAACTGACAGCCATGAGAGAAGGCTTCAGGCACCGCAGCTGTTTCTTCCTGTTGTACACTAACTTCTGGCTACACACTGTAAACATAACTGGAGCCGCACAGGGAGACTAAGTGCACAATGAGCTGGAACGACTTTGTGCTTGCAGGCCAAACAGGCTGGGAAAAAGGCCCTCACATCATGTGCTGAGAAGAGTTTAAAAAGGGGATGATGACCTTTAATGAAAGATTGATAGAAAGGGTGTGATTAAGGGTGGGTCTAACTTTTGATTAAGAAGTTCCTAGCCAAGGTGTGTGTACCATCCCTCACTTTTTCACTCAGATCCACTCCACACTGATCATGTCAGAGACACTCCTCACTTTTTATCACTAAAACATGGTTTATGATGCTTCGTCTCTTCAGTGACACTTGTGCTTTCTTTTTCTAAATCTCAGATGAAACATTGGAGTTTATCAGCCGCTGTTAAGCCAAACTCGCCTCCATCGCCTGATTAATCGCAGGAACGTTCTAGTTACAAATGACTTCTGTTACTCAGTAAAATCCTACAAGCAGTTGGAGACATCCGTCCAAAACAACAGTTTCAGATAAAAAGGTGCAAATATGTTACTCTTGTCCCGATGATCTCAGTCAGTCTGCATCTGTGGACAAAGTCTTTGCACTGTGCTCACCATGTTTGTTCTCACTAAGAGGAGACGTACGTACCGTGTGAAAAAGCTGTGTGAAGCAGAAACATATTCACTTATCAGAGCGCAGTCTAAGGAGCTTGGAAAGAAAAGCGTGTGGACTTCTTTAAGTTGCTTGAAGACGTTTCACCATCCGAGAAAAAATGTGAACATTGGCATCCTCGAAAGAGTGACCTTTGACCTTTAGATGCAGATGGACAGCTGAGTCTTGTCCTGTGGAGGTGGCTCTTCTGTGTTGTGCCATGCGCTTGTGAAGTGGCTGTTTGGTCTCTCTGATGTAGAGGTCTGGGCATTCCTCGCTGCACTGTACAGCATACACCACATTGTTAAGTTTGTGTTTTGGAGTTTTGTCTTTCGGGTGAACCAGTTTCTGTCTGAGCGTGTTGCTGGGTCTGAAATACACCGGGATGTCATGCTTGGAGAAAACTCTCCTGAGTTTCTCTGATACACCGGCTACATAGGGGATGACAATGTTGTTGCGTCTGTCCTTCTTATCCTCCCTCGCTGGTGTCTGGTCTTCTTTTCTGTGCCTCTTTGCTGACTTTAAGAACGCCCATTTAGGATAGCCGCAGGTTTTGAGTGCTTCCTTTACATGTGTGTGTTCCTTCTTTTCCCCTTCAGGCTTAGAGGGAACATGTTCTGCCCGGTGGTGTAGGGTCCTGATTACTCCAAGTTTGTGTGCCAGAGGGTGATGGGAGTCAAAGAGGAGGTACTGGTCCGTGTGTGTGGGCTTCCGGTAAACTTCGATGTTGAGGTTGCCGTTCTCTTCAATGTGCACAGCGCAGTCCAGGAAAGGCAGACAGTTGTCCTTTGTGTCTTCCCTGGTGAACTTGATGTTCTTATCCACAGCGTTAATGTGCGCAGTGAAGGAATCCACTTCTTGTGTCTTGATTTTGACCCAGGTGTCGTCCACATATCTGTACCAGTGGCTGGGTACTCTTCCTTTGAAAGAGCCAAGAGCCTTCCTTTCCACTTCCTCCATGTAAAGGTTGCTACAATAAGTGACACGGGGGAGCCCATGGCACAGCCATGTTTTTGTCTGTAGAAGCTTTCGTTGTATTTGAAGTATGTAGTGGTGAGGCAGAGGTCTAACAGTGTGCAGATCTGATCGGGGTTGAAGTTGGTCCTGTCCTCCAAGGAGCTGTCTTCTTGTAGTCGTTTTCTGACAGTCTCCACGGCCTCCGTGGTGGGTATGCAGGTGAAGAGAGAGACTACATCAAAGGACACCATGGTTTCATCTGGATCCAGGGTAAGTTTCTGGACCTTGTCGGTGAAGTCGGTGGAGTTCTTGATGTGGGGTGTTCCCCACGAGAGGCGCAAGGATGGTAGCAAGGTGTTTAGCAATGTTATAAGTGGCTGAGTTTATGCTACTGACTATGGGTCTGAGTGGGACAGCTTCCTTGTGGATCTTAGGAAGTCCATAGATGCAGGGTATGGCATCCCCTGGGTAAAGGCGGTGATATGTAAGGCGGTCAATGATTTTGTCCTTTTCAAAGTCTTGAAGGCAAGGTAGCTCCTTTGACTACGATGACCTGGATGACTGAGAACCTTCACAGATATAAACAGTTTGTGTTTTCAGTCTTCTTTTTGTCTGTGTAAACTATATCCATAAAATATTCAATTAAATATTTTGAATAAAAAACTTTGAACTTTGGACGCCCCAGGACAGGAAGCCCCAGAGTCTCCTCTGCTGCTGAGGGTAAACTCATCCGAGCCACCAGCCTCAGATTAGAGCCCAGATAGATGCCACACAGAGCTCCAGTAGCAGACAAATCTCTACAAGTTCAGAGGAGACTGTGTGAATCAGGCCTTTATGGTCAAATAGCTGCTGAGAAACCACGACTAAAGATTTGTTTGGACCAAGAAATACAAAGAATGGACATTAGACCAGTGGACATCTGTGCTTTGGTCTGATGAGTCCAAATCTGATCGCTGAGTGATCGCAAAGGGCCAACAAGAGCTCAGCATCTCTGGGAACTCCTTCAAGACTGTTGGAAACCATTTCAGGAGACGACCTCATGAAGCTCACCGAGAGAATGACAAGAGTGAGCGAAGCAGTAATCACAGCAAAGAGTGGAAATTATGAATAGTCTACATTATCAAACATGTTTTGAGTTATTTCACACTCTTTTGTTTACTAAATAATTCCATATGAGTGTGCACTCGTATTTTTGATGAGAATCTACAATGTAAATAGTTGTGAAAATAAAGAAAAACCATTAAATGAGACGTTAAATTCCCTACCAGCATTGCTCTGGGTCCCTGTGATCCAGAATTACACCTGGATCTCCTGGTTGGCCCTGAAACAACAACAGATTGGTCAAAACATTTACGAACCATCTGCTCTCATATGTTAATATGTGTGAACGGAATAATAAACTGGGAACTTGAGATACAGGGAGCGTTATGTGCTGTTGGCTTTCTCTGTTGTAAAGGAACAGGAAGTAGTTCGACGTCATTTAGATGAAGATACAGAAACCACTTTCTGACTGAAGAGAGTCCGATGCAACAATATTCAATTTGAAAAACCTACAAACACAGTCACTTTTACAGCTGGGTGCCATAGGAAGTGATGTCACGACCTCCAGCTGGCCCTGGTTCCCCAACTGGTCTATGTTTACCCTGCAGGAGGAACAGCTCACACTCTGTTAACATCATGAGCAGTGATACTGTTTAAATCAGTCACTATAGGCTTATCTGCACCGGTGAAGTGACGCACTCACCTGAGATCCTGGAAAACCAGGCATTCCTTTGGGTCCTGGTTCGCCGCCGTTCCCCCGGCTCCCTGCAGCAACATTAATGCCTGATTACGAGTGTATATCCTTGTCATCAATATGAATGAATGACAATATTTAAAGTTGCGTACACACACACACACAGCTCCAGTGAATTTCTCTGGAAGTCTCTTTATGAGCCAAGTCCAACAGCTACACCACGCTGGAGTTAAACACATAACTGATGCCAAGGATCATTATTCATGAGAACTCTGTCTACTCGGCCAAAAACGACTGAAGGACTAAGTGTGTGCAGCTGCTCTGAATGAGCCTTTAGTGTTTGCTTCCTGGATGAGAAGTAGAGTAAAAAAGTGTTTAGAGATAGAAGTTTATATATCCCACAGGGCCGTGATTAGGAATATGGGACCAAGGTCGTTTACAGCGCTCACTGGCTCAAAATGTGTTTCCGTGCTTGGGATTCGCTGGGTACTACAGGCCAAGCCACTCAACAACCTCACATGTGGATACCCATCCACTCACGAAAGCTCCAGAAATGAGACTTCTAAGAGCTCACAGTTTGATCCCAAGCAATCTTTGGTTCCAGGTGGAGTCCTGAATGCCACTTGGCTTTTGATACTCTCATTGACAAACTTAGCACTGCACCAGTTCTAGGTTTTGCTGATCCGGCATTGCCTTACATCTTCCACACTGACGCCAGTACCTCCGGATTGGGCGCCGCCCTTTACCAAGAGCAAGAGGGGAGACTTAGGGTGATAGCCTATGCCAGTAGGGCATTGTCATCCAGTGAAAGTCGTTACCCAGCTCACAAGCTTGAAGTTTTGGCACTGAAGTGGAGCGTGACAGAAACATTTCATGATTACTTGCATGGAGCAAATTTTACAGTGGTCACGGATAACAACCCTCTTACCTATATCTAGACATCAACAAAGTTGGATGCTACCGGCCATCGTTGGCTGGCTGTATTTCTACATTCTCGTTCAAGATACAATATCGAGCTGGCAAGCAAAAACCTGAACCTGCTCAGAAAGATGAGGCACTAATAATCAGTTTGCTCAACAACATCTCTCAAGCAACAGTGATGATGAAATATCAGCTGAAGTCGCTGATGCGATTTGCCAAAGCTGTCAGGACCCAAGCTGAGAATAGTTTGGTTGAATCCCTGTCCATCAACACAGTGCTTCCTGAGAATTACTCAGAAGATTCCCATGGACTTCCTGTTATTTCCACCATATCTATTTATCAAAAACAGAGAACCGATCCAACTCTCCGGGAGGTTATTCACCAGTTGGAGTCAGGAGAAAAGGTTCCCCCAACAGCCATGGAAGAGCTTCCTGAAATTCTCCGTAGAGAACTGAATAAATTGGAGCTGATTGATGGTATTCGCTATAGGAAGAGCTCAGTGGCCAGTGGATCTAAGAGCAGACCACAGCAACCTCCAGGTCCAAACTACTTGAAGGACTGTTTTGAGTTGACTGATATTTGTTGGATAACAAATGTTTTGAAGTTGTACAATCTGTATATTGCAGTTGAACTGTTTGTTAAATCCTAATTGGTTAAATATGTTGTTTTTTTATTTATAAGTTGTGTACACAGGAACAAGAATAACTTGTATTTAGCTTACCTGGCATTAACATTTTAATATTATTTTTGTGATTTCTTGTTGACCCTGTTTATTTAATACAGGCCAGGTGACCCTTTTGGGTTTAAAAAGGATGGCGAGCCGGACTCGTTTTGATACAGATGTGTGTTATTTATGGGGAACATTTTTTGATTTGAGAACCTATATTGCTTAATATAAGCTACAGGATTATTTAGTTGTGTTTGTGCACCCCAACTGGCTTTTTCTTTGTTTTGTTGAAATACATGATACCTGCAAAAGCTTTTGTGTTGTATTTATTAATTATTGACAATCAACTCCAGTAGCCGTTCTTACATCTTCTGATTAATAATAGCCCGATATTTAGCTTAATACCTGATATGCATTCATTCATTAGCGCTTTGTTAGTGTTACATGAGCATACCGTCACGATAGGACTCACCTGTGGCCCAGCAGCACCTGGGAGGTTCTCGGGTTCCTCTCTCACCAGGTGAGTCAGATATCTGTGCACAGTAACAGACCTTCTCACCACCGGGAGCTCTTCTTCCATTACGACCCTGCACAAGAAAGAAAAACATGAATCAAATGTATTTATTAACAGCGTTGTAAACCAGAGCGACCCTGTGCGTCACAAAAAAGGTCTTATAAAATCTTTAAAGTTGTATCTGTGCGATTAAGGCAACAGATTAAAATGTGACTGAAGACTTTCAGCTTCGGTTTATCAAAGGTTTTATTAACTGTTCAGGGATGTCAGACATTTTCATGCACAGCCTCCAATTTTCAAAAGCTTTAAAAGCAATTGGAAAAAAAACACAATTCAATATAATTAAATAATATATTTATATTAATATAAATATAAGTTTTTAAACTTGGATGAAAATCCAATGACTGCCTGATGTCTCTACAGTCCTGCAGGACTGTAGAGACATCCAGGGACAAAACCCAAAAAACTTTAATTGTTAGTGCTTTTAATTGACAGGATTGTGTGCTGGGATTATGTGATCAATATGTTTTAGTCTGCACTTAAAATGAGCATTTGAATTAAAGTTGACAGCCTGTTCATTATTTACAGTCTTGCTGTTGTTGGGGGTGGGGAGGAGTGAGCAGGGTGAGTAGAGGAGGTGTCAGAGGTGGAGCAGCAGCAGTGGGGGTGGGTGAGGGTTGGAGACCGCCTCATGATGAATCAAACCTGTTGAAGTAATGATTCAGTTCGTTTGCCCACCTCGAGATGGCTCTGAGGCCCCTCCAGACCTCACCAACGTTGTTCTCTCGAAGCTGGTTGTCCATCTTCTGCCTGTAGCTGTCCTTCCCTTTCCTTATCAGTCCCCTCAGCTCTCTCTGCACCCTTTCCAGCTCCTCCTTGTCTCTAGATTTGAAGGCCCTCCTCTTCTGCTTGAGGACGGCTTTAATTTCTGGGGTAATCCAAGGTTTGTGAAATGTATTTATGTATTTATTCAAACTGGTATAATGTATACTGTGGTGGAAGGTTGGGATTTAAGAATTTACCTGAAAGTGGAATAATGGTTTAGTCTGTGACAGCTGAACATATTTAAGGCTGTCATTAGAGGGTTGATGTGCTGTGAAGAAGCTCGACAAGTGAATTGTTTGTAAGGAGCTGTATGGCAAATAAATACTTATTGTTCCACTACACTTGCCTTGGTCCATCTTACTGTGTTTCCAGCCGCTAAGGGCCGCCCTGTTACAATGCTCAACTGAGAGGAACACCGGCGGCAGACCCAGAACCAATGAGAGAGATTATATAGATCCGCTTGCCCGGGAATGTCTTAAATGTTCACTCCCCCAGTGCACGAGCTGAATGTGGAGTAGCAAAAGGGTCCAGCAATCAGTGATTAATGACACAGGTTTGATGCTACACTGGTACAACGAGCTTTACAAATACTCTGTGAAAGCTGCCAAAAACACTGAGAACAAACAAAAAGGCCCATGAATAAAAACCCTGTCAGACCGCAATACTTCACATACTCAAGACCAGTTATGTAACTAAATGAAAAACATCAGGAAACTCTTAAACAAATCTGTTTATACAAGAGGCCAAGTGCTTTGTAACTGCAAATCAGCCTTCATGTAACAGCATGAACGAGATGTCGTAAGTCTGATGAGCTCACCAGAATCATCTCCAGCATCCATCACTGATCCAGATGGATGTAGAAAAATGAACCTTACAGTTCAGCCCCAACATTTAACACTATAAATAACTGAGACCCCCAAAAGCTGCAGTTCGTCTAATGTCCACCCGATGCTCCTAAAACGAGTCTCCTTACCAGCAGACACCTTCTCGTGCAGTTACCTCTGATCCCCTAAAACTCGACCATAAAGTCGTGGCTTCAAAGGACTACTCCACCAGCCAGTGGGTGATGTCATGGTCACTACTTCCATGTTTTACATGCAGAGTATGGATGTGTCTTACCAGTGTCCCTGGGCTGCCGGGGTCTCCTTTGGGTGCTGGTCTGGTGCCGTCGACACCCGGGGTGCCCCGTCAGACAAACAAATCCAGAGTCGTGTTCGGTTCTTGAGCTTCCAGCTGTTTGTGGAGCTGCTGTCGGCCTTCTGACAGAAGAAAGAGCAGATTTTACATTTTTACTGACATTAAAGACATTTAAGTTTCCTTGTATCTAGTCTGGTCACGTGTATGTTATCTTTCCATTTAGTTATTTTACTTTCTGTGTTTCGTCCTTTTGTCTCCTCGTGAAATCAGTCGTGTTTGTTTAATATCGAGTTCCTGCTCATTACTCCTGATTTGTGCCAGCTGTGTGCACAGCTGTCTGCCTGATCACCCTCACTGTCCCCTTCAGCGGTTTCTAGTTTTAGTGTTTATTCCCAATTACATTTAAGTAAGAGTAAAGCTGCCCTTTCAGTTTCTTATTTTGTGATTTTTGTTTACTCTTTTCTTTGTTTGGTACTTTGGATATTAGACTCAAACTGCTCGCCTGCATCATCTACCAGCAAAGTCCTGCAGTAGTCCAGAGCTCTCCTATACCCCTGGGAGACTCGTAGTGCAGCCTAGATCCCGGCTAAGAGGTGACCGTGCTTTTGTCCTGGCAGCCCCGAGCTTCTGGAACAATCTTCCTGCTGCTATTCGCGCCTCTAATTCCATCTATTCATTTAACACGCTGTTAAAAACTTGGCTGTTTGACCGAGTGTTTTCAGCTAGTTAGTGCACATCCCCTATATTTTATCCTATAGTATTTATCTTCTACTGATGCTCCACTGTATAAATACCCCCACCTTATATTTATACTCAGTAATTCTCTTTTAAATTATATTCTGAAGTTTTATTGCTTATTTTATCTGTACTTTTTAGGGTTTTTTGGACTCCTATATCTTATATTCTAACCTTGTTGTGAAGCACTTTGATGTTTAAATGTGCTATAAATAAAGTTGTATTGCCTGCGATGCTGTGGTAGATATATCAATATCATATCATATCAAACATCCTTGAAAGAGTAGTTGTCAAACAGCTAACAGATCATCTGCAGAGGTTTATTTGAAGAGTTTCAGTCAGGTTTCAGAGCTCATCACAGCACAGAAACAGCTTTAGTGAAGGTTACAAATGATCTTCTTATGGCCTCTGACAGTGGACTCATCTCTGTGCTTGTCCTGCTAGACCTCAGTGCAGCGTTCGATACTGTCGACCATAATATCCTATTAGAGCGATTAGAACATGCTGTAGGTATTACAGGTACTGTGCTGCAGTGGTTTGTATCATATCTATCTAATAGACTCCAGTTTGTGCATGTAAATGGAGAGTCCTCTTCACACACTGAGGTTAATTATGGAGTTCCACAGGGTTCAGTGCTAGGACCAATTCTGTTTACATTATACATGCTTCCCTTAGGCAGCATCATTAGAAGACATAGCATACATTTACACTGCTATGCTGATGACACCCAGCTCTATCTGTCCATGAAGCCAGATAACACACACCAATGAGTTAAACTGCAGGAATGTCTTAAAGACATAAAGACCTGGATGGCCGCTAACTTTCTGCTTCTTAATTCAGATCAAACTGAGGTTATTGTACTCGGCCCTGAAAATCTTAGAAATATGGTATCTAAGCAGATTCTTACTCTGGATGGCATTACCTTGGCCTCCAGTAACACTGTGAGGAACCTTGGAGTCATGTTTGACCAGGACATGTCCTTCAACGCACATATTAAACAAATATGTAAGACTGCGTTCTTCCATTTGTGCAACATCTCTAAAGTTAGAAATATCCTGTCTCAGAGTGATGCTGAAAAACTAGTTCATGCATTTATTACTTCCAGGCTGGACGACTGTAATTCATTATTATCAGGATGTCCAAAAAACTCACTGAAAAGCCTTCAGCTAATCCAAAATGCTGCAGCAAGAGTCCTGACAGGGACTAGAAAGAGAGAGCAGATTTCTCCTGTTTTGGCTTCCTGTTAAATCCAGAATTCAAAATCCTGCTCCTCACATACAAGGTCTTAAATAATCAGGCCCCATCTGATCTTAATGACCTTGTAGTACCATATCACCCTATTAGAGCACTTCGCTCTCGCTCTGCAGGCCTACTTGTTGTTCCTAGAGTATTTAAAAGTAGAATGGGAGGCAGAGCCTTCAGTTTTCAGGCCCCTCTTCTGTGGAACCAGCTTCCAGTTTGGATTCAGGAGACAGACACTATCTCTACTTTCAAGATTAGGCTTCAAACTTTCCTTTTTGCTAAAGCATATAGTTAGGGCTGGACCAGGTGACCCTGAATCCTCCCTTAGTGATGCTGCAATAGACGTAGGCTGCTGGGGATTCCCATGATGCACTGGGTGTTTCTTCTTCACTCACTATGTGTTAACAGACCTCTCTGCATTGAATCATATCTGTTATTAACCTCTGTCTCTCTTCCACAGCATGTCTTTATCCTGTCTTCCTTCTCTCACCCCAACCAATCACAGCAGATGGCCCCGCCCCTCCCTGAGCCTGGTTCTGCTGGAGGTTTCTTCCTGTTAAAAGGGAGTTTTTCCTTCCCACTGTCGCCAAAGTGCTGCTCATAGGGGGTCATATGATTGTTGGGTTTTTCTCTGTATCTATGAAGCGCCTTGAGGTGACTTTTGTTGTGATTTGGCGCTATATAAATAAAATTGAATTGTTCCAACTTAATACCTCAGGCAGCAGAAACCCAAGAAAGAGGAGGGAGACGAGGAACCATCATGGAAGTACAGGCCCCTGCACGGTATGTACCACCGGCAGGTAGAGGAGATGGCTAATATCCAGAAATCCTACCAGTGGCTGGACAAAGCTAGACTTAAAGGGAAGCTCTAATAATATCAAGAGCTGGAGAGGATGTGGAGGGTGAAGGTAACAGTGGTCACAGTGGTAATCAAAGCACTTGGTACGGTGACCCCCAAACTAGGCAAGTGGCTCCAGCAGATCCCAGGAACAACATCGGAGATCTCTGTGAAGAAGAGTGCAGTCCTAGGAACAGCTGAGATACTGTACAGGACTCACACAGACAGGACTGGAACTCAAAACGCTGCCTTAATGCTGAAAAACCCTCATAAAAATAACTCAAAAACAAAACAAAGTAGAAACACTGGAACACGACAAACACACGGCATGGAGAAAGTACGACACAAAAGAGAGCAAAGGCAAACAGAGGGCTTATATACACAGGGAGTAATCAGGGAATGGGAAACAGGAGGGAGACACAGCTGGGAGAGATTAGGACTAACGAGACAGGGGCAGGTAAAACTGAATACACTGACATAGGACTGGGACTATCAAAATAAAACAGGAAATAAGACACAAATCACAAACACTCAAACGTGACACTGAAGGATAGACAGAAGGAATATAACCCATGAAACAGAAGACAGTGACTTAAACTAGAGGCCAGAACAACAAATGACACAAAGAGAACAAAACCCTTAGTGCACTGTATTGTTAATTTGAAGAAAGAAAGACAAAATCTGAGATCTCACAGTACTATTTCAGGATTAAAGAGTAAACAGTATTTCAACTTTAACCCTGAAATATTATATAATTTTATAATAATTATTATTATATAATTTATTTCATTACTGAAATATTTTTATTTTCAAAATTAACAAAAATAAAAAAGATCTTTGATTAAAGCACAAAGATCTGAGATAACAGTTGAAACAGCATGAGGGGCATAAGGCAGTGTCAGTCCATGCAACATTCATCAGGCAGCACATTCTCAATGAATCCCAATCTGAAGAGGCGGCTGCACAGGCGTGCCAAGGTAAGAACCACGCTCGTCTTTTTGGGCTGAAGCGTTAATGCCCGTCTGCTCTGACACACCGTGAGCTGCTGCAGCTCAGTCTGTAGGTTGAGCTCCACTAAAAGTCTCAGCAGACAAGCAGCTGCTTTCACAACATCACAGCTGGAATCACACAAAACTGACCTGTGATCAGACATCATCAGGTGATATTTCAGGAGGAGACAGACGGTAAACTGCGCATGCAATCATTTCCTCTCTGACACAACAGGAAATTCCAAACTTCCCAAATTGACTCAGAAAAATCTGCATATTTTCTTTGACTGCAAGATCAAAGAGAAAAAGACGTGAACCCACTTACAGCTCTGCTGCAGCAGCATCAGCACCTCTGCAACCAAACACAGCTGATCCAGAGCTGCAGCTCAGGGCTGCTTTTAGAGGAGGAGAGGGGCGATGGCGGGGGGGTGGAGGAGGAAAGGTGGCACCTCCTCCGGCTCCTCCCGTCATCTTCCTCATTAGAGGTGGATTTACATGTTTGACTTGTGAATCAAAAGGATTTTCTGGTCACACTGAAGCATCTGTTGTGAGTTTTGGAGAGAAAGCAACACATCGTCTGCACATAGACTGATTTTATGTTTACATTTTATGCCCTTAATCACTGTATTCTGTCTAATTGCTGCTGCTAGTGTTTCGACAAACACTGCAAACAGTGAAGGGGAGAGTGGGCATCCCTGCCTGGTGCCCCTCAGGAGACAGACGCTGGACGATGTTTGCTCATTTGTTCGGACACAGGCTGTTGAGGAGTTTTGTGTAAAGTTGCAAATAAAAATTTCCAGTTAACTCTTTAAAATGTGTGTAGAGACACGGGAGCAGAGAGCACGAGGCAGTTGGGAAGAAGACGTGGCACGAGAGCCAATGAACTGTTTACATCGCTGTAAATAAACGCACTCGTCATCATTAAGAGTCCTGCATCTGGGTCTTCACTCCCACATCCCCACGGTTGGCCAGCGCTAACCGTGACAAAGAAAGAATATTCCTTACTGTTGGGGTGAAGGGAGCGCCAAAGTCGCAAAGCCAGCATCGCTCATCTACAGTTTGATTATATTTGTGGACTGCGCTGACTTCCTGCTGTGTTGAGCCTTTCTCTCTATTTAGTCCGAAGATGAGGTCGAGTGAGTAATTTAGGTGTTCAGAGAGTGCAGTGGAAGAATGAGGCGTCGTCAACATTTGGGCCATATTCAGTTACGATACACAGCTTGTTGTCAAGTATAGATCATTTAATAATTATGAATCTAATCTCTTGATCTATGACTGTGAGTACTTTCAAATCAATATTTTTATGTCTATTGCTAACCCCTTTGTAGCTCACTACATACATACAGGCTGAGAACACGTTAGGAAACCTGTGACAGGCCTGTGGGTCATGGTCTCGGTCATATCACCCAGTGTTTGGAGTTCCTTGTGTCCTTTGTCATGTTGTGTTACTATTTGTGTTTTAGGTCCAAGGTTTATTCAGTTTATTAGATTTCCCCTCGTGTCTTTGCCCTCTGTCTCATGTTCCTCTGTTTCCTGTTTTATTGTGAAGGTCTCGTGTTTCCGTGTTTGTTCCTCGTTATCCGTCTCTCATGTCAGCGTCTCCCTCATGGTTGTGTGCATTTCCCAGTGTTCCCAGTATCGTTTTGTATTCCCTTTTCCATTCTGAGCAGTAAAGCTGTATTTTGAGTTCATGTTTCAGTGCATGAGTCTGCGTTTGGGTCCGCTCTGTGCTGCCTGCACAGTTATGTGTCTGTTGTAAGACAACGTCTGCCTGGAGTTTTTCACGCTGGTTAAATATCTTTCTGTGCATTTTTAATGGGGCAAAACTGGAATTCACAGACTAATGAATAACATCACATTTCATCTTTACAGTCTGTGCAAAGTGAGGGACATGCCTGCTTCCTGATGATGCTCCCTTTGGCTCGTAGCGCTGCTGGTGGACCGTCCTGGAGCGGTGACACCGCCGGCGCTGAAGGTCATGTGACAGCCTTCAAACCCAAAGACGCATGATTTTCTTTTACAAAGGCTGGAATCCAATAAAACAAAAAGACTTAACACAAATGAATAATCACACTAATCTTTCTTTGTATTATAGAAATAAAATAAGGTGGAATAAAATCATTACTTTTGCTCTGTGGGCCCGAGTAGTGTAGTCAGTGTTTCAGGATTGCTGAAGAATCCCACGAGGCAGAGCAGCATCGTCCTGTGTTATGTATCATGGTATTAAACCTGCTTTTTACCAACAGAGGGGGGAAACTCCTTTCAGGTGAGTTACTGTTATTACTTCTGTGCTCACATTTGGAAGTGAAATGTAATGTTTAAAGACAGCAAAGACGATTAAAACCACAACTTGTCTAATAGACACCAGTTTACTGAGCTCGAAGTCTTAAAATGATCAAATAAATAAACCATGAGACTTCAGGCTGATGGTGATGTTTGTGTTTCCATCTTTCTTCACAATAAAAAATGACCTGTGATAAAGTCTTTGAGCGTGTGATCACAAAAACATCAGATACCAGTCTGGAGGATAACTCCAGCCTTCACGATGGTGCATCCCAGTAAACGACTCTATCATCCTGTCACTGTTATGTAACTCGTTGTACAGTAAACTATCCAAAGGAAAACCCGTTAAGTTCAAAAACTGTTGTATGAAAAGACTGTTTTTAACAGGAAGCGATGGAGCTCAGAGCAGCGCAGCTTCCACTGCCGCACGCTGCAACGATCACTCGATGCAGAGACGTGTGGCGTCCCTGTGCTGCAGAGTGGGCAGCGTCGCTGCTGAGCGCTTACCAATAACTCATTTTTACTGAGTGAGGGAGCCTGGGCCTGCTGACTGCTTCTTAGGCATTGCAGCGCCACCTTGAGGCAGGAACACAGCACAGCAGTACCGTCTTTGACCTGAACGCAGAGGTTGAACCTCGCGTGACAGGATCACTGAATATTTCATATGAGCTTTAACATATCAGGTGGATAATGTTTTAAACTTTGTTGTGCTGCGTTTATCTGTTTTAATGTCAGGTTTGGGTTGTTTTCACTGAAATCCTGAAGAGGCACACAGACACGGACACATGTCGGACTTTTATCTAAACACAAACTTTTATTCAGAAACAAACAGTACAAAATACATGCAGCTGTTTCAGAGGAGCTGCTTCAAGGCGCCTGCGAGCTTTGGAAATATTTGGATTTTAAAGGCAGGTTTTAATATTTTCAACAGCAGGGGGCAGCGTTTCTTGAGCTGGCGTTGTTTTAACTTTAGTTTTTGATGTTTCTAAATTTTCTCACAGATTTTGTTTGCCCGGCTGCAGCTGCAAAGGCACTGCACCAACGCCTGGTAGAAATTTGCATCACAGTCCTGCTTCCTTTGGCATCTGTTAAACATAATTCATAAAGGTTTTAGGCATAAAATCATTTTTCAACACATTCTCGTGATGTCTTTTCTTGGAAGCATTTAAAGTATTTAAAAATGAAAATACCTTTAAAAATAGCACCCTGTGACATAAAAAAGATTATTCCATTTCAGTAAAGTAGTTTCAGAGGAGTGAACTAAACTAATCATACATGGGTGGAGGACAAGGCGGCTCCTTGTGTGTGTTTAAGTCTTTACACTTTAACTGCCCAGAACAAAACCCACTGTGGACGAAGCTGCTCTGAGGTCGCTCTGCTGCTGTGTCAGCTCTCAGTGCAGATCGGTGGCCCGGCGCCTCATCTGTGCTTTGACAGACAAACTCTCTCGCATTCTGCCTGCGTCGCAAAGCGGTTTTCGTTGCCTCCGCAGCCGCTGTACCAGAAACGGGAGCAGACGCTGCGTTTGTGGTCGAAGAACCACCTGACCGTGTAATTCACACAGTCGCCAGCATCCTTGCCGAGGAAGCAGATGCCTGCAAGAGGTGACAGGAGCGAGGAGGCAAAATCAGCTCACAGAAAAACAAACTCAATAAAACAGAACAGAAGAATAGAAGAGCCCTTTATTGTCATTGTACATGTGCAAAATTATGGGCGCTCTGCAACGGAGGAAGAAAATATATCAATAGTAAAGGGCTTCAGGAATACATAGCAGACAGATCGGGGTCAGCAACCTTTAACACCCAAAGAGCAGTTTGGACCCAGCTTGTTGTTACCATAGTTCATGGAGGAGCTGCTCACTTACGTTTGTGGATCCAAAGATCCATGCTTGGCCTGCCTGGGGTTGAAAGCCTCGATAAATCCACGGCGCTTCGGCGGGTACGGTTATTTTGAGCGATGAAGAATACTAACATATAATTTTATTTTTGTATTTCAAGATCACGATAATCTTCCAATTGCGAACTACAAGTTAAAAAAGAACCAAGACAATTAAAATACACTTCAGTTACTTGTCATTTTTTTCCAAACCACGTGGAGCCGCAGTATAAGGACTAAAGAGCCGCAGGTTGCGACCCCTGCTCTAGAGGAATGTGAGTGTGTGAGCGTCCTGAGTGATGAGGGTCACTCAGACCATGCCTCAGATTGGTGGGCAGGGGTCGGGGAAGAAGCTGTTAGTGAGTCTGGAGGTGTGGCAGCTGACTGACCTGAGGCGCAGACCAGAGAGCAGTGGGTCAAACAGGTGGGGGGCGGGGTCACCTGTGATGGCCCTGGTTTACTTGAGACAGGAGGATCTGGCGATGGCCTCCAGGTGTGTCAGAGGGCAGCCAGTGATTTTTTGGGGGGTGCTAATGACCCTCAGTGCAGCCTTCCTGCTCTCAGTCGTGGCCCCTGAGTACAAACACCTGGCAGGAGGATCACGCTCTCCACTGAGGAGGGTAGAGCAGCAGCTCTGGGCCTTCTTTGCCAGGGTGTTTGATTTGATTTTTGCAGACTATTATTAAATGCATAAACAATGAAGAGTGAACTGAACAGGAAGTCTGAGCTCGGATATCTGCCGTCTGCTCTGAAGGCTGGGAAATATCAGTCGTTGTCCTCAGAGGCTCACACGGTAGGCTAGCAGGACACTGGGCACAGTTT
Organism: Diplotaxodon limnothrissa; assembly: GCF_057381915.1. Taxonomy (NCBI): domain Eukaryota; kingdom Metazoa; phylum Chordata; class Actinopteri; order Cichliformes; family Cichlidae; genus Diplotaxodon; species Diplotaxodon limnothrissa. The sequence continues at coordinate 39,417,491 of NC_140606.1, read as the reverse complement.
ATGTATCGAGCTGCAAAGTGCAGCTGTGCTTCTTACTAATAACACTGTAACCTCCTGACACCCAGCACACTCGTTTATGTCCTCTGAAGGGGAATTTATTTTAGTCTGTATCTTTTGACCGGTTTGAGCTACCCCACTAAAAGACTTTCCCTCAGTTCTCGGCTGGTTAAACTGAAGTAGGCTGAATGTTTGTGGCTCATGTTTTGGTCAATGTCTCCCTATTTGATGATTGCAGACTGTAGGTGCGATGTCACTGAGATCATCTGCGTTCCTCAAACTCAGCGTTCTTCCCGTCATCGTAGCGAGGAAGAGAAAGGACAGTGTGACTGAGAGCAGGTGGATGCTCACCTGTGGACACAAAGCTGTCCAGCTGCTTCGTCGGCTCCACGTCCACATCTGTCAGAGACCAAACAGTCAGCAGGGAGTGCGAGCTAAAGCTGCAGAGCTTCAGTGAAGCAGGTTTCATTAGAGCACTTTACAACACCACAGGCTGAGTTACACCCACAGGGGAGAAATAAACAGCAACACAGACGGCCATAAACAGGCCAGTGATCCGAGTGTGTGCTTGTTAATGATGTGGACTCACTGACGACTGAATGTGAACCATTCGTGGTTAAAATCTGTTTGTTTTTAACTAATTAGAAACATGTCTGTAAAGGTTCTCAGTCATCCAGCTCATCGTAGTCTGAGGAGCTTGGAAAGAAAAGCGTCTGGACTTCTTTAAGTTGCTTGAAGACGTTTATGCTTCTTCAGTTCTTAGAGCAACTGGTTTAAGCCCCGGCCCAAGAGGGGACGACGGACCCCCTAATGATCCTGTACCTAATCACACGAGCCGAGGTATGAAAACAGGTGCAGGTCACAATCAGCCAAGGGTTTGGGTGAAACCTAACTCCACCCTATCATGTGATTTCATTCCCGACGCCTTAACACCCAATCACATCCTGGGCCTTCTGACCTCAGGGAATCAGCCTCTTTGCTGATTTGATGAAAGCCCAATTAGGATAATCGCATGTTTTAAGAGCTTTCTTTACACGTGTGGGTTCACCCAACATCTTGGTTGATTGTGACCCCCACCCATTTTCACACCCAGGCAGAGGATCAATAGGAGGTCCACGACCCTCGTAGGGACACTCCCACAGGGCTTAAAAATCTGGGACGCTCCACCAGTCGCTCTGAGAACTGAAGAAGCTTCTCGGGTGAAACGTCTTCAAGAAACTGAAAGTGCAGATGCTTTTCTTTCCAAAATGTTTTTGAATGTTACTGAGCACTAATTAGTGAGTGTGTGTGTGTGTTTATGTGTGTGTGTGAGTGCTCTACCTGTGAGGTCAGCTCCTGAAAACGACCTGTTTCTTTTGCTCAGAGTGTTGATGACGCTCAGGTTTCTTGCCAAGATTCCCGTCTGCTCCTGGAACCAGTTTCTCGGCTGATCGGAAATCTCCAGCTCCCAGTCTGCTGAGCCCTGACTGGACACAGAGCAGCGGCACTCGCTGAGCCATCACAATAGCTTTCTGAATAACACGTTTAATTATTGCTGCTCCGAAACTGCTGTTTACTAACATTTATGTGCTTTATATTTCAAGGCATAGAAATACTACAGAGAAACCCAACAATCAGACGACCTCATATGAACAAGAACTTGGCAACGGTGGGAAGGAAAAACTCCCTTTTAACAGGAAGAAACCTCCAGCAGAACCAGGCTCAGGGAGGGGCGGGGCCATAAAAAACAAACTGGAGTCTATTAGATAGATATGATACAAACCACTGCAGCGCAGTACCTGTAATACCTACAGCATGTTCTAATCGCTCTAATAGGATATTATGGTCGACAGTATCGAACGCTGCACTGAGGTCTAGCAGGACAAGCACAGAGATGAGTCCACTGTCAGAGGCCATAAGAAGATCATTTGTAACCTTCACTAAAGCTGTTTCTGTGCTGTGATGAGCTCTGAAACCTGACTGAAACTCTTCAAATAAACCTCTGCAGATGATCTGTTAGCTGTTTGACAACTACTCTTTCAAGGATGTTTGATATAAAGGAAGGTTGGAGATTGGCCTATAATTAGCTAAGACTGCTGGGTCTAGAGATGCTTTTTGAGTAAAGGTTTAACTACAGCCAGCTTGAAGGCCTGTGGTACATAGCTGATTATTAGAGATAGGTTGATCATATTTAAGATCGAAGCATTAATTAATGGCAGGACTTCTTTGAGCAGTTTTGTAGGAATGGGGTCTAAAAGACACGTTGATGGTTTGGAGGAAGTAATTATTGAAGTTAACTCAGAAAGATCAACTGGAGAAAAAGAGTCTAACTTAACATCAATGGTACTAAGAGTAGCTGTAGATAATATTGCATCTGTGGGATGATTACTGGTAATTTTTTCTCTAATGATAAAAATGTTATTTGTGAAGAAGTTCATGAAGTCATTACTAGTTAAGGTTAAAGGGATGGTTGGCTCAACAGAGCTCTGACTGTTTGTCAGCCTGGCTACAGAGCTGAAGAGAAACCTGGGGTTGTTCTTATTTTCTTCAATTTATTTGTGAAGAAGTTCATGAAGCAATAAAGAGAAACTTATTCCAGTTAATTAGTGCCAAACAGTAAGAGATGACATTGTCTCCAGCTTATGGGTTATCTGCTTTAAGGTGTGTTTGTGTGAGCTACACAGATGTGTTGTTGATGACAAAGCTGTGTGAGTCTGTGGAAGCTGTGGCTCAGTGTGAGTCAGTGTGAGTCTGTGTGAGTCTGTGTGAGTCTGTGTGAGTCTGTGGAAGCTGTGGCTCAGTGTGAGTCAATGTGAGTCTGTGTGAGTCTGTGTGAGTCTGTGTGAGTCAGTGTGAGTCTGTGGAAGCTGTGGCTCAGTGTGAGTCAGTGTGAGTCTGTGTGAGTCTGTGTGAGTCAGTGTGAGTCTGTGGAAGCTGTGGCTCAGTGTGAGTCAGTGTGAGTCTGTGTGAGTCAGTGTGAGTCTGTGGAAGCTGTGGCTCAGTGTGAGTCAGTGTGAGTCTGTGTGAGTCAGTGTGAGTCTGTGTGAGTCTGTGGAAGCTGTGGCTCAGTGTGAGTCAGTGTGAGTCTGTGTGAGTCTGTGGAAGCTGTGGCTCAGTGTGAGTCAGTGTGAGTCTGTGTGAGTCAGTGTGAGTCAGTGTGAGTCTGTGTGAGTCTGTGTGAGTCAGTGTGAGTCAGTGTGAGTCTGTGTGAGTCTGTGTGAGTCTGTGGAACCTGTGGCTCAGTGTGAGTCTGTGTGAGTCTGTGTGAGTCTGTGGAAGCTGTGGCTTAGTGTGAGTCTGTGTGAGTCTGTGTGAGTCTGTGGAACCTGTGGCTCAGTGTGAGTCTGTGTGAGTCTGTGTGAGTCTGTGGAAGCTGTGGCTTAGTGTGAGTCTGTGTGAGTCTGTGGAAGCTGTGGCTTAGTGTGAGTCTGTGTGAGTCTGTGGAAGCTGTGGCTCAATGTGAGTCTGTGTGAGTCTGTGGAAAGTGTTACCTGTTCGTGTCCAGAGTGTCGCCTGGCTCTGACAGCTGGCTGCAGGTCAGTTTAAATGGGAGTGGAGGATAAGTGTTGAGTCCCTCTGAAATAAACCCGAACAGCCCGTCAGTGTGTGTCTGGTTACAGACGACAGGGAGATCTGAGCGTGCTCTTACTGTTGAGGGCGGAGAGGAAGACCCTGATGAAGCGCTGGGCGTAGCTCTGCTCGTCGGCCTTCAGCCTGTCGAGTCTGATCAGGTGCTGCTGTATCGGCACGCTGGCCAGCTCCTCCACCTCCATCCGGTTGTAACGATCACCCACCGTCACCACAAACAGCGCCACCCCCTCACACTTGGCCTTCTGGGAGATGTAGCGCAGCTTGGCCTGGTCTCTGTAGGCCGTCTTGGTGCCCACCACAGTCAGGACGGCCCTCTTGCTGCGCGGCTGGCCGGCCTTCAGCAGCACCTCCCTCAGGGTGTAGTCCAGCATCTGTCCCAGCGCCAAAGAGCCGCCCTGCTGCTGCATGTTCTGCATCATGTACGTCTTCATGTCTCCAGCATTCTGGTAGGTCTGCAGGCCGAACTCCACCTTGGTGCTCTGTTGGACCAGAGCTACTCGGGCCTGGCGGCCGGCTCGGCGGGACTGTGGACTCACGGCCAGCTGCTCCACCACAGAGCTCAGCAGCTGCCGGGCACCGGCGTATTCATCGGCCTGGATCTCCCTGGAGCTGTCCAGCACCATGACCAGGTCCACATCCGCCTGCTGAGGCAGCACTGGTTCCTGGATGAAGGCGCACTCCTCTGCACGCCTGCAGGGGTCTGCAGAGACATCAGCAGCCACTGAAAACACCTTTATTCATCCACATACGCTGCTCGTGTATTTAACGTTAACTTCATTGTAAAAAGTGATTTTTCTCACGTATTACCAAAACTGAAACAAAAAAGTCTGATATTGTGTAAGTGTTTTTCATCCAGGGAAGGATTAGACACCTAAAGGCATAAAGTTATGTATCAACCAAAGTCTCTGTCAGTGTACAGAAGTTAAATATTTAACTGTTTTTCTACACGATGAACAAAGAAAGAAATGTGTGAAATCACAGAAAAAGTTCTGGAAGTTTTGTTTTTAACTGCAGTCGTATAAAAACCTTTCATTTGTTATTGCTTAATGACTCAGGGAGGTTTTAATCAGCAGGGAAAGTCGTAAAACTGCAGCAACTTGTTGGCGGTGAGCAGCAGATCCAACAAGTTAGAATCAAAAATGGCTTCAAGTGCACATTCAGGGCTGTGAGACTCGCAGGGGAGAACACGCATCACGTTTAAGGCCTGGACAAGTTGAATCGTTTTGTTCTCCATCGTGGAAAAATGGCTGAAAATAAAACCAGGCCAGCTTTAAAAACTCTGCACTCAGCTCTGCGGTCTCATCCCTGTGTTTCTGTCTGTGCACTCGGCCTGAAGCTACACTTGCTGCCTCGGAGTGTCGGCCCCCTTCCTTCTGTCACATATCGGTATAAATAAAGTCCCACCCCTACCTACTATCACAGTCACCTGCTGCAGAGCCGATAATGGCATCAATAAAAGTAGCCGCACGTCCTGAGAGCAGTGAGATGTGGCGATTTACATTTTTAAGAGGACTGTAAAGTCAAGCTTCCTCATATTCACTTTGATCCCACACAGCTCATCTAACTCGAACTAAAAAAGTGTGCAGTGCAGATGAGGTATGAGCATCAGTCGTTACCGTAACAGACGGCACAGCTCTTGACCCTCCTCAGGTCAGCAGCCGGCTCCTGTGGCCTCCTCAGCACCGTGAAGATGGAGTTTCCTGTGTCGTCAGCCTGAGAGGAGACAGCAGCTACCGTTACCGACCGCTTCGCTCGTTCATGACAAACAGAATTCCTCAACGACTGAGGGAAGACGACAAGCAGCTTAAAGAAAATTATGTTTTATTAAACTTTCCCTCTTCGGTCCATCTGTCTTGTATGTGCTTTATAACTGACAGCCATGAGAGAAGGCTTCAGGCACCACAGCTGTTTCTTCCTGTTGTACACTAACTTCTGGCTACACACTGTAAACATAACTGGAGCCGCACAGGGAGACTAAGTGCACAATGAGCTGGAACGACTTTGTGCTTGCAGGCCAAACAGGCTGGGAAAAAGGCCCTCACATCATGTGCTGAGAAGGTCCCAGATGTATTGGCTCAAGTGAGAGCAAAGAGTTTAAAAGGGAGATGATGAAACCGTGGAACCCTCCAGAAGTCATCACACTGTAAGGTCTAAAAAGGAAACGGGGACACCCTGACTGTAGCATCAAGAGCCAAATGTTTTTTAATCCAAGGCAAACACTCCGATAATCTCAGGGCGCCGTTGCTGTAACAGTGCTTACTGATTTATGAAGTCCCATCTTCATCCAAACCAGATATTACGATATCGACTCCACACTCCTGTATGTTCACACTGAGAGGCATGGTAGGTTTTGTGGACAGATAGGGTGGCACGCTCGCTGCATTATTGCATCACTTCCTGCTCCTGGTGCACCACATCAGTGGTGCTTGTTCAGTTGTCTAAAGAGCAGCAACATCAGCAGTAACTGTCTGAGAAGCTGGCTCTCTTCTGCTCACTTTGTCGGTTGTCCAATTATTCCTTTGCCTCCTTTAGCACCTGGTCGCCTGGTTGTAGCTCTGGAGGCCTGGCTCCCCACAGAGCCAGCCAGGCCCTGTGGTGCTTTGCAAAGGTACTGTTGGCCTGGTTGACTGTGTCCAAAGTGGGAAATCAGGCCAGTTTGGTGACTACGAGGAGGAAGTGTAGCCTCAAACAGAAACCTTCAGTACGTTTCCCTGTGTACAGACTCCCTGGACTGCTTCCTGTGTGGTGAGTGTCGGAGAGAGAGGCTGGTCGCGTGTGTGGATTGCCTGAAGAGGAATGAGCACTTTGCCCCTGGATTTCCCTGGAGCCCTGACCCCTCACCTTTTTGTATATACACCCGGTGTGCATCAGAGTCCTGCGTGTGAGTCCTCCACCTCAATCGTAACAGCAGCTCCCATTTCATTTATTAACCTTTTCATCTACGCTAAAAAAAAAGAAAAAAAAAAGAGGCAGCACGGTGGCACGGTGGTTAGCACTGTTGCCGCACAGCAAGAAGGTCCTGAGTTCAATTCCAACATCAGGCCGGGGTCTTTCTGTGTGGAGTTTGCATGTTCTCCCCGTGTTTGCGTGGGTTCCCTCCGGGTACTCCGGCTTCCTCCCACCGTCCAAAGACATGCAGCTTGTGGGGATAGGCTGATTTGACAATCCAAATTGTCACTAGGTGTGAATGTGAGTGTGAATGGTTGTCTGTCCCTGTGTGTCGGCCCTGCGACAGACTGGCGACCTGTCCAGGGTGGACCCCGCCTCTCGCCCTATGAAAGCTGGGATAGGCTCCAGCGCCCCCCGCGACCCTGAAAAGGATAAGCGGAAGCGAATGGATGGATGGATGGATCTACGCTAGTCCATGCTGGTATCAACATACTGAGTTATCCTGACCCACTGAGTCACAGCCAGACTCCTCATCGCACAGGCCGAGGAGGAGGAGTGGCAGCACTTCAGCTTATTAACCAACCAAAGACACAGTTTGAATTCATTTAAAAAACTGTTAATAAGCAGTTCTCATTTGTTATAACAAACAAGACATAATATTTGGTTACAGATTATTACTTCAGTACTTCAGACTAAAGAAGAAACTGATAGTTGGGGTGACCCTGAATCCTTGTCGGTTGTATACAATAATGTCCAGCTTATGAGTTTTCTGATCAAAGCTGTGTGTTTGAGCTACCCCAGGGAGTCACGCACTTCACATTCCAGGCTCTATTCTTTCTACAGAATCCAGAGTCAAGATAAAATGATTAGCAAGACACCAGAACACTTTTCTTAAAGGTAACGCAGTTTGCTACTTGATTGCTCCTGGGAAAAAGTAATTTGCTTCACTACCTGTTACATTAAAAAAAGCTGTCTCACAACCACAGTTTAGTAACATGAACCTCAGGCTGCACCAAAGCAAATCCCTAACGAGGACTCACATCTCTGAGATCTTTCTCTTAGCAGAACACGAAGCAAAGACTGATTCTACTTTAGAAGCGTGAGCAGGTAGACAGGGAGGCTGCAGCCCGACTGCTGTTTGTTACCTGTGGAAGGTAAAGTCTGTCTGGGCAGCATCAGCAACATCACGCAGTTGTTTCTGTCGCGGACACACTTTTCCTCTTTTCCATTTGTCTTTTGTACAATAAAGATAAATGTCCATGCATTAGGCTGCATCGCTATTTTCCTCCTCTGACGCGTGAACTGTAACCAGCTGATCGTCGAGAGAGTGCAGCCACACGATTCCCAGGAATCGGAGCGCTGGGAACAGGTTTCCTACAAAAGCTGTTTTTGGTTCCCATCTCCAGATGGTCTCAGTCAGGTTTTAAGTCAGACTAAATGAAAGATGATTTTGTGCATGATGGTGCAGTTTAAAGTGTTCAGGTTAATTCATCAACATCGTTTTTTCCAACAACAGAAAAACTATGAAACATGTTTGAGAATTCATTTGTAATGTATCGTCTAATTTTAGCATGTTCACCATGGACCTGATGGAGGCTAAATCAAACTCACCTCCATCGCCTGATTAATCGCGGGAACGTTCCTCAGGGAGATGATTGCTGGGACGATGTTCAGAGCCCGGTACTCCATAATGGCAGCAAGAATGTCAGTGTTGTCCTGAGACGCTCCATTGGTGAAAAACACGGCCACCTTCCTCACCATGAACCCAGCTCGCACTCGTTTGAAGATGTTCTGACCCACAAAGCGCATGGCGGCGCCCAGCTGGCGTTTCTTGGACGTCTTCTCTAGGGCGATGTTCTTCACAGCTTCTATCAGCGCAGTCTTGCGATGGTAGTCCTGGAAGTGGATCAGGTACTTGGTGTAGGCGCTGTATCCAACCACAGCCACGCGAGCGCCTTGTGGACAGTTGCTCTCAGCGATGCTCAAGTCCTCCAGCAGGTGGAGGAGGGCGGAGCGCTGCCTCTCGAGGGCCGTCGGAGTCACGTCGTCAGACATGTCCAAGCCGAACACCAGCTCGGTGGGGTAGGCCGGACACTGTGACTCACCTGGAGGAGGTAACGTCAGGAAGAGCTGAAGTGAAACGACCGCGGTGTTGGAAACACGCTCAGGCCGATTAACAGATACTCAAAGACGACTAGTTACAAGTTACAAAGGACTTCTGCTACTCAGTAAAATCCACCAAGCAGTTGGAGACAGTTTCAGATAAAAAGGTGCAAATATGTCCCGATGATCTCAGTCAGTCGGCATCTGTGGACAAAGTCTTTGTGCTGTACTCACCATGTTTGTTCTCACTAAGAGGAGACGTACGTACCGTGTGAACAAGCTGTGTGAAGCAGAAACACATTCACTTATCACAGCGCTCGTACTCTGCAGTTTGCTTCCACAAACGTTCGTTTTAGTTTCCATCCTCTACATAAAAACTCATAAACAAACAGCTGATCATTGTTTTGCAAACGTGTTTAAAGCGATGACACTTACCACAGTTGTCCCTGATTTTGTTGATCAGTTCGCATTCCTGAGACGACAGAAAATGTTCTTTGTAACAACATATTTATTTTAAGCAGGTGAAGCGATTTAAAGGTGGACTTACAGACAGGCCTCTGCTCCCAGGAGGACCTTTCGGGCCCTGGATGGAGGAAAAACAGAGATTATTGTAAGTTTATTTGGGAGGATAATCAAATGTGACTTTTATCTGTGGCTTCCACAGGGTGATGACCCGCTTCCTTTACATGGTGCCGGTTTTACGTTGATGTGGTCCCTCCCTGACAACGGAACAGGATGCAGCGTTACTGCTGGAGTCTGCCAGTCATGGATGGATCTTGTGTGATGTCTGTTCCTATGGACAGTGATCCCAGCAATTTGTGATGCTGTGTCATTACCAGCTTTTTGAACTGAAATCGTCCATCAGTAACCAGGACGTGCTCACAGCCATCTGCCTCCAGCTCAGATACCATCCTGCTCTGTCACAGCAACCCTCTGCATGATCTCGCCAAATACATCCATGAAACCTCTATGAGGTCTTTCTCTTTTCATCCTGCCTGGCAGCTGCATCTTTTAATATGTCCTCTGTCTAATTTAATTTAAAAACTAAATGAGCTTTTTTTTATTGAAAGATTTGCTTAGAAGATAACATCATTCAAAGAATTATTAGACGTGCTAATGAGAGTGAAGGTAGGCAGGTGAAGATGCAGTTTAAACGTACTTTGTGTCCTGGATATCCGTCACCTCCAGGCTCACCTGGCTTTCCTGGCATGCCTGAGTTCCCCTGTATGGGTCACACATAAATCACAGAAGAAGCAAAAAGCCAACGTCTCAGTGACGCGACATCAAAGAAACCTTTCTTACCCCACGACCCCGGTTCCCCTTGGATCCTGGATACCCTTTCGGTCCCTTCGCACCGTCGTCGCCCTGAAGACAAAATGCCGTGTCTCAATCACCACAGAGTCCAACATACTTCTAGCTTACTTTGGCTGAACCACATGGTGGCATCAAAGTTTTAGTGTGTGGAAAATGGAAGGACTCACCGGTAAACCAGGGTAACCAGGAAAACCAGCATCTCCCTGTACAGAGAAAGGAAGAAGCAACGATTTCACGATAAAGACTTTCTAAAATGTTCGGCCACATGTGTAAATCTGTTTTACCCACATCATTGTCCAGCTGAACAGCACCAAAGACATCCCCATGCCTATGCAGATGATACTAAGCTGTATTTTTCCACTAAGCCCCCAAATCTCAACAGCCTCCCAGACCTCAATCACTTCACCACTGCCAGTGAAAAATGGACGAATGTTCCTTTTTCTGAATCCTGGTAAAACTGAGGTTCTTCAGGTTCTTATGAAAACTTGGGAGGGAACATTTTGGATTGTGCCAGCACAGAGCTTGGGTGCGGGTCACCAGTGACACAAACCACGGTGTATCCTGAGAGAACCAGAACATCTTCTCCTCCATCAAACGAATAGCTGAAACTAAAACCATGTGGCGTTCTTCTTACTGCTTTTCATTGTTGATGAAAACAGAATTCATTCAGTTTTTGTTGGTTGATGTCAAATTAAGGTTCAGCTCTACCTTTGAACCTTTCGGTCCTTCAGGTCCAAACCCGTCACGACCATCCAGACCCTGAACACAGAGAAAGTCTTGCATGAGATAACTGCATTGAATTACAGATATACACAAGCTCAGCTCATGTTCGGGATCCTACCGGCATTCCTCTGGGTCCTGGTGGTCCCAGAGCACCCTTCACACCTGGTTCTCCTGGTTGGCCCTTAAATAACAACCATGGACATTTCTCCATCAGAATTTACACCCCCATCCAACAAAACCCTGCCAAAATATCTTTCCATTTATAAATAAAGAGTACATTATTTACAGGCTGAATCCAGTTTTATTCACATTTTAAACGTTTAAACTGCTGCTGTGGTTTATGGCCACGATCCTGGGCCATTTGACCCAGCGTTTTGAGTTTTTATACATTTGGATGTTTATGGTTTATGTTTAAGTTCATCAGGTTATCTAAGTTCATTTCTGTTATACTGAGGTTGCTGTTGTTTATTACAGTCCCCTGGTGTCTTCACCCCGTGTGTTTAAGTCTCCCTCAGCCTTCACGTGTTTCATGTCTGCGTGTCATTATGTTTCCTGTTTTATTTTGAAGAGGTCTGGTGTCCCATGTTCATTGTGTTTAGTTTCACTTCCCCTGTGCCGTCATTGTGTTTCCGCTTCATCACCTCCTGTGTGTATTTAGTGTGTGTTTCCACTCATTCCTCGTCCAATCGTCTGCTTTGTTTCCATGCCTCTAGGTTTATGGATTCATGTCAGGTCTTCAGGTTTCTAGGTCCTTGTTCTAGTGTTTTTATATTTAGCTCACCCAGTTTAGGTTATTGTTAGTTTCTCCTTTGCCTTTTGTTTTTGTGCTGTTTACTAGTGATGTGACGTTCTGTATCGAGGCTTCGGAGCGTGTGTCGAGTAATGGAGGGGGCGTTTCCGCGATGCGCGTATCGAGGCTTGCTTCATTTATGGGAGGAGCTGAAAATGATGACGTCCGCAGCCTCGCTGCCCGGCTGTACCACGTGACTGGTTCATGAAGTGCTTTGCCGCGAGCTATGACAGCGATATAAACCCTCAGACTTCATTCAAAATGTGGGTGTTTGATGGAGAGTTGCGGTTAGAGAGAGTTTGGAGACCGTTTGGAGGTTTATGAGCGTGAGGAGAGAAAGTCAGGAGAGAATGGAGCCAGCTAAGAAGAGGAGGATGTCCTCCCCTGTGTGGGAACATTTTGATCTTATTCCTCCCAACAAGGTATGTAAATTTCTACAGAAGATGTATTTTCATGATACTGATGGTGCAATAAAACTTATGTTGAGCTGTCTTGACTTTTGTACAGTGTTTGCTATGTGCCAGGGAGCTGGGATATAACAACAACACCTCATCCATGCTTAGGCACTACAGAGCTTTGCATGAGAATAAGAGGAACACCGATTGTGGAGCAAGACCAGGTGAGCCATCAAATGCAATGATAATATAGCATGCAGTAATGTTACTAAATGATATAACAATATTATACAACTGTTATAAGTTACGTGTGTGATATTTATATTTGTGCTTTGTCTTTATTGTCTTTCCTCAGGAGAACAATCTCAAATAGATGAAGACCTGGTCAGCATGGTGATTGAGGACTCCCAGCCATTTAGCATTGTGGAGGACAAAGGATTCAAAAGATTTGTTAAATCATTAAATCCCAGCTATGTTCTCCCCACTAAAAAGGCCATAAAAGCAGTGAAAATTTAGTTTTTACAGAATAAAATGTGAACAGGCAGGACTGAGGCTCAAAGCCTCAGTGTGTAGCTGTCCATACCTCAACGTTACAAAAGCACAACTACTGTCCACACCCCAACCACACCTCACCTCACAGTAAATGATCATTTTCATTTCAAGCATTTCCAAATAATCATTTCCCATACTGCCACTATAAATATACACAGTATACTGCCATCACTACAATATACATGTTTTACACACTCCTTTTGTTGTTGACATTTACAGGCTGTGTGCAAAAGGCCACACTCTTCAAATTCATGCCAGCTATTATTTTTACGTCCAGTAGGTGTCCTACTAGAGCAAATGAAGCTTCAAGAAGCTTTGCGCTGGGGTGAACCAATTGGATGAAAAGCTTCAGTGCTTCATGAAGCTTCATCTGCCCATCACTACTGTTTACCAGCCTACAATAAACAGCTCGCTTTCAGCTAATATTAAGTCTGTTTCCACTATTATCTACTCACATTCACACAGTTTGCTTCAACCAGACTGTGACACAAAATCTCATTGGGGCCATTAAAGCTTGTAGTTGGATAGGGGTTGGGTTTTGACTTCTACCCGCTGGCTACATGGGTATTCTGGTTAAAAGCTTTCCTGAATGCAAAGAAAGGAAGCGATGTCACCCACCTTCTGCCCATTAGGGCCAGGACGTCCAGGTAGCCCTGGTTCTCCAACAGATCCATGTTCACCCTGTGGAGGAGCAGAGCTGCCACTGTTCACTCTATTCACATCATGCAAACACTGAACACTCTTTATGTTGCAGCCACTGGAAATACTTCTAAAGTCTTTAAATGTCTAAATGTTTAAATGACCTTTAAAGCAATAATAATAATAAAAAAAGCAATGTTGGTATTTTTCCTCATGCAAAACTCCCTTTAATCAGACACATGCTTCATTAGAAAAACACAATCAGTACATCATAATTGAACTCGTTGGTCAGTGCATGCATACAGCCTAGTTGATGAACGCACCTGATTTCCTGGAAAACCAGGTGTTCCTTTGGGTCCAGGTTCCCCATTGTCCCCAGCAGGGCCCTGCAGGGTCATCACAGTTTGATAACTGGTGATTATTTACACCTCTGCTCTTCCAATCAATGATGACTGATGGATAGTCTGCATAGCTGTACACTAGTAGTCATCTGTAGTGTACGCTGATAATAATATATATGTCACTACACTTTATTTGTATTGCTTCTAAAACAAAGAAGTGTTGAAAAATAATAATAAAATTAGGAAATTAAAAGAACAAGAAAAAACAAGGGCGCTAGGATGTCAATCCTGGAAAACATTCCATCAAACAATAATTACAGAGCTATGACAAACACAGCAAATCAGTGCAATCTGATCAGACAGCGTGTGGTTGTCTGCATGCGCCTGCCAGAATCCTTTCTACGGCCAAACTTCATGACGTCATGCATGAAGTACATCCTAGTACAGATGCCGGGAGTCTATGTATATATAACAGGATACTGGAGTCAATTCTCTATCATCTCACACGTCGATTTAATCAGTTTCTGTTTGATGGTTATTCAGCTGTGTGACAACCCGAAGGATGCGGCCTCCGAAGGATGCGGCCTCCGAAGGATGCGGCCTAGGTTTTGGGACACAGCTTATGGAAAGACCAGATGTTTTTCAGTCACCAGGGCCTGAGGCTAAGTAATTCACCTGGAATAATTTTGTGTGTCCCTGACCAAATGGCGTGGAACACCTGCCTTAAGAATTTGGTTGGTGTCATTTAAGCACTGTGTGCCAGGAAGAGGGAGGAGCCAACGCAGGACTCAAAACTCAAAAGAATTAACTAAGGCAGGCAAAACACCAAATACAAAAAAACGTAACTCAGACGTGAAACTAGACAACTGAGAAAGTGAGGAACAAGCAACTAAGAGCAAGGAAAAGGGGGGACACTCGCAGCAATATGGGACGATGCAACAATGGGCAAAGGCAAACGGTGGAAACACACGGGGAATGGGGGAGAGATCAAACATAATGAGGTGGGAGGAAGGAAAACAGATGAATGAAACTCAGAGACAGAACTTATACGAGAGACGTGACAGACTAACCAGGGAGGGAACAAACTAAACCAACAGGAAGTACAAATGATTACACTTGGAAGAACGAGGAAACTAAACAATAGCAAAGAGAACATAAGAAACAGAAACACTGTGTTAGCGTGACAGCAGGACGGCGTCATTCACACATCGTCACAGCCGCTCTCGTCTTAAAGAGCGCAGGATTTCATATGTTGCTTTGAGAAAACAGTCATGGTGTGGATCAGTGCAGTCATGTTTTGGGGAAGTACGATCTGACGTTGGCCACATTTCAGATCAACAGTGAGCTTATTTGTGTCTGTGTGATACCTCCTAATGCTTTAGCTCATCACATGAACGTACGGCGGCCTGAATGTGCAGACGGAGAATATCACTTTCTGTCGACGTGAACACTGCCCATGAGACTGTTATACAACATGTGTTCACAAATACACTCCACTAAATGAGAAACAGCTTTTCTTAAGTTGCTAACTTATACCAAGCAGAGCTGCAACTGCATCCTATCTGTCTTTGTGGTTTGACAGAGAAAAAAGAAATTCATGAATAGTTCCACTGAATTTCTCTGGAAGTCTGTCCATGGGCCAAATCCAGCACAAATCTGCCAAATCCAGCTGAGCGAAAGCCAAAGTGTAACCGGAGTGATGCAAAAACACAGACTAAACTGGTACCTCTCGAGTCCTGTGGGGATTTCTGCCTATTCAACTAAAACAAAACTTCTAAGGAATAATGTGTACAGTTACTGTCAATGATCCTTCAGGAATTTAATGCTAAATTCAACCAGATGCAGCCTGCGGGAGAACATTTACAGTTTACTGCCTCAGCTGTAAACTCTGTTAGCCTGGCTCTGAATCACGGCTCTTGAACAGTTGAGACTTCAATATTTGAAACAGCTTATTAGTTCCAACATATCGAGGGGTCTTACAACGCAGTGGAGATCCCTTTACAGGCCCAGCGACTTGAACATGATGCGTAGTGGTTACATACAGTTGTGGTCAGATGTTCATCACGGGCATGAATTTCAGGTCATTTTGGATTTTTAATGATTTCTTTAAACCTTTTCCAGTGTGCAACGATCGTAGAGAGTGTGCATTAGAGCAGGGCGATATGACCAAAAATATTTATCACCATATGCATTTGAAAATTTGCAATAACGATATAACTGACGATATAATTGACACGAGACAAATTGAGATGAGAGATGAGATGAGATAGCCTTTATGTGTCAGTTGCAGGTCTTTTGCCCACAACCGAGATGACAGACCTTGCCGACCGTACATACAATACACAAACCTCTCCCATCGTTCCAATCCCAGCAGGCAGCCTTGGGGGGTTTGAACAGCCGGTTCCGCTTTCTTTATTCTTCGATAAGTCAGGGCCAAGCCAGCTCCGATCAGCCAGAACCCTGTTATCATGGTTCAGAATAGGTAGATATCTTCAGCACTCAGTCTCACCCAAGCCCAAACTTCTCGTTGAGAAAGGGGTGTCAATTGCATTTAGGGACCAGTTGATTAAATCCATAATTCCTCTTTTAGGTTTTAGAGAACAGACTGTGAGAGTGTTCCAGGGAAAATACAAAAACAAAACACGAGACTAGACAAGGACACAAGCAGGGAAGATGAGGGAGAGGAGAAAAAGTGCGTCCGCCTCCTCCGAGAGCCAAAGAAGAACTCCTCAACTTTATTAGTGCAAAAAACAAAACAAAAAAACCCCATCAATGTATTTTCACTTAAACAAGCAGCTGTTTTTTATCTGCATTAAAGTTACAGTATATAAACATTTAACAGTGCAAATGCAAATTCCTCGCTGACAGTTTAACCAAAAGGCGTTTCCAGTGGAAACTGGCCGACACATCCTCAGCATAACCATGTATAACATCCACAAAACTTAAAGAGGTCATACACACACAATACGGTAACATTATGCTGAAGCACAGTACGTATCACTCTGCGAGGCTCCGCCTACGATAGCCGTAATGCTCCAACAATCCATCAAGCGGTGCGGCTTCGTAGCTCAGCAAAGTCGTACTGAAACATTTGACAGATTTTCGAGCGCCGTGCACATAAAATCGTTTCGAGGTCAGTAAACACAACCAGAGTTCATACATAAGGCACACGGGATTATAAGGGGCTCTGTCGACTTTCAGACAAATCAAAGGATGATTTTAAGTGCGCCGTATTTTCCAAACAACGCAGTAATAACGACGGCCCGCTAGCATGCGCTACCAAAAATAGTGCTTTGTTGTGTATCTGACGGACGAAAGCTAAACCAGTTCCACACCAGTGAAGCTGCAGCGTTTTACAAACCAGTTCAGGTTCATGGTTTCATTCAACGATCCGCTTTCGCTCTTCTCCTTCTGCGTCGCCGCCATGTGCGTATGTAAACAAAGGCACAGCCCATGCGCGTTTTACCCATATTCTATCGCCATGTTTCATTTTCTTATCGTTGCCCAACATTACACCGGTATCACCGTGAACGGTACGATATGGCCCAGCCCTAGCGTGCACCAAATGGATTTTCTCTAATGCACACAGGCTCAAATATAAATAAACATACTAATTTTTGGCTAAATGTCTCAAAGTTCTTCACAGACGCTCTTGGTAGCTGTCGATAAGCTTCTGGCATAATTCTGGCTGCATGTTTGATCACTCTTTTTATCAGAACTGAGGACTTGACCAGAGGGTGTTCCCACTCTGAATGACCGTCAGCGTTCCCACAACATTCATAGTAAGAGCAGCGATGTGAGAGGAAGGCTGAGTGCGGGGAGGAGGGGTTAAACTACAGCAGAGGCAGTCGCGTCTTTTCTGAGTTAAATATGTTCGGTCTCACAATTAAGGTCAACCTGCCGTGCGTCCAATCACAAAGCAGACCGTCACGACAGAACCGGACTCTCACCTGTGGCCCAGCAGCACCTGGGATACCGGGAGGGCCTCGATTTCCTTTCTCACCAGGTGACCCCTGCAAACAGAGTCAGACGTCTGTGTACAGTCACAGATATACGGTATAATCCTGATGCTGCTTCATATCGTCTTCTACCTTCTCACCACTGGGACCTCTTCTTCCATTACGACCCTGCACAAGAAAAAAATGTCACCATCATCATGCTGAAGTCTTTCTGCAGCACAGAGCAGCACCTTCCTACCCGAGTCTCTGTGTGAGGATCACTGCTCTTCATGAAAACAGCTTCTCTTAGAGAGAAACAGAAGAACGATTTTTCTGAGAAATCTCACCGGGTTTCCATCTAGTCCACTGTCACCCCCGTACCCGTCTGGACCAGGACCACCCTGTGGATTAAAAAACATTCTGATAACTGCATCCAGCCATCTGTCCTTCTGCCCGTCCATCCACAGAATTATATACTTTGGTCAAAATATTATAATTATATATTGTGACCATTTGGCCTGGCTTTCCTCAGACCGTACACCAGAGAAGGTCAGGGCTGCATGGTGTCAGTCACTGGTTGGTAATTTCAACATTTTGGTCGTTGTATCCTGAGTGAGCTACTCAGGACCAGCTCATATAGTCTTCACTCATTTGTGATGTACATCAGGTGGGCTTATTGATTTAAAAGTAAAATTAATCACATTTTATTCAGAAACACTTTAAATTAGCAACTGGAACCATAAATCCACCAAAGAGTGTTCAGCGCTCCTTTTGTCATAGACTTCTATCCAATCAGACCAGAGGACTCGCCCCCTGCCGACCAGGTTAGGATGCTTCTGTATTGGCTTCACATTCATGTTCAATCACTGGCCACATATCTGATCAGCCAATCACGTGGCACCAAATGAATGCATATAGGTGTATATGTGGCATGGTTGTTGGTACAGGACGGGTTGGTCTGACTATTCTGCTGATCTGTTGGGACTTTGCACACAATCATTTACAGAGGAAGCTCTGAAAAGACAACATGCAGCGTCAACAGCAGATCTCTGAGAGAAACGACCTCACTGATGTCAGAGGTCAGAGGAAACGTCTCTAAATCCACAACACATTAAACTTGAAGCAGATGTGTACTGCAGCAGAAGACCACACCACGCACTCCTGTCAGCTAAGAACAGAACTGACTGTCTGATCCAATGGCATCCTCTCTTCTGAAAAGAAAGTGACAGGGTGTCACACGCTCGCCCCGCGTCCTCCAGCTCCCTTCCACAGTCCGAAGGCATGCTCGTTAGGTTAACTTGTGATTCTGAAGGTATGAAGTGTGAGTATGAGTGTGAATGACTGTGTGTCTCTCTGGGACAGACTGGAAACCTATCCTCGGTGAACAACAGGCTCTGCATCCCCTGAAACCCAACAAATACTTTAGTATCAAAAACGCACAATTCCTCTGATGCCCAGAAGAGGCAGCAGTGAGTCAGTCTCCATAGACACTCGTGTTGGCTGTAGATCAGGAGGTAAATCAGGTCATCTACTAACTGGAGGTTTGGGCAACATACTAACCCGAGCTGCTCCCTGATGCATCGTCAGAGGGTGAATGTTAGAGAGTGAAAAAGTGCTTGTGTGAATGAGGCATGTTGTACGAAGTGCTCTGAGCATTCAAGTGCTAATTTAGAGGCAGTCCATATTAAAAACGTTTACAGCCTGATAAGAAAATCAGCTTTAGTCTCTGTAGATAATTTACGGTAAACTAGTGGCATCATGGCGGCTAACGTTCAGCTTTTACATAAAGATGTGGACGTGTCTTACTGGTCTCCCTGGGCTGCCGGGGTCTCCTTTGGGTCCTGGTCTGTTGTTGTCGACACCCGGGGTGCCCTGTCAGACAAAAACAGTGTTCGGTTCTTGAAGTGGAGCTTCCAGCTGTTTCCCAGCTGCGATCAGCTGTCGGGTTTTCCGACAGAAGAAAGAGCCGATATTACAGTTTTAACTAGGGCTGTGCGATATGACCACAATCTCATATCCCGATATCTGACGTTTATCGTCCGATAACGATATAAATCACAAAAATGTAACATTTTCTGTAAAGTCTGTGAATCTCGGGCAGCTCGACTTGTGTGAAGTGTTTCCAGCTGTGCGTCGAGTGTTTTAACCGATGCATGAAACGACACGTTTTAGACATAAGTTGTAACGGCGCCGTTTTCTTTGTGAGTATTTATTACACGGCGTGCTGCAGGGAAAAGCCTGTTCTAACGTTGGAGTCTAAGCTTTATTTTTTAGCACCTGGCGGCTCTTTTTTGCTTCTCATCTGTAAATAATCTGCATCTTTCACGCGATTCAGTTTATTTTGAAAGGTCTCAACAGGATCTTGAGCTTTATTGTGAAAGGTTTACGTGGAACATAAACGAGCGGACACGCGATGCTGTTACTGTCGTTGTTGCTAACGACAACGCATAAAAACAGGTGCTTGTGCGTCCGTAGTGTGGTTATATTACATATAAGAGTAAGACAGAACTTTAAGAAATGAATATAGCCACTGCAGTGATCAAAACCATGAAAAAATGTTGCCGTAAACACTTTATTTTGCGACACCACGAAACAAACGACAGCGTAAATGAAACGATAGACGTTTTTATATCGTCATCCGATATATATGGTTATATCGAACAGCCCTAGTTTTAACTGACATTAGTGACATTTAAACGTTTAAACACACAAAAACATCCTGAGAAAACATCGACATGCAGAGTTCTGTGATGGGTTTTTATGGCAGCACGACGTTTGTGGATTATTGTTGTAAATAAAGTGTTTTATGAGTGAATGTAGTGTGTGATCACACCAGGCTGGAAAAGCTCTCGATAAATCCCAGCTTATTTGTATTTGTTAGACAGATCAGACGGGCACAGACAAACTACACGATCAAATATCTTCACCATAATCTTTGTATCATAAAAATATGTGCAGAAACTAAAGAGTCATTATTTCAGGACATTGTTCATATTCAGGCTGTTGAAACAGGTTTTCTTTGTAAAAACAAAAAACCTGAAATATGAAAGGTTTATTTTGCTTTAGCAGTCTGATCGACCTGAACTTGACCTGCCTCCTCCTCTTCCTCGTCCCCCTCCTGCTCCCACATATTAAATAATTAGGAAAAAAAGTCCATGTGACTGCCGACCTTTCTGAAATGAAAGCACCGAAACTCACCGGGTCTCCTCTCAGTCCCTTCTGTCCTTTCAGCCCCTTCTCGCCTCCTGTCCCCGGGATGCCCTAAAGATGATATTTCAGCCTGTCAATCAACCTACCCAGAGGTCAGAGGTCAACAGCTCACAGCTTCATTTTTACGAGCTGAAGTCAAAACACATTTAAAAAAACGAAAACAGAAACAATAACAGTAAAATCGATCAATCGTTTCATTAGGTAACAACGATCAGAGCTGATGCAGCACGAAGCAAAGAAACTTTGAGTGGTTTTTGTTTACTGGGTTTCCCGGAGGTCCTCGTTCTGCTTTCAGTCCACCGAGTCCCGTCTCTCCCTGCAAACAAAACCACAAGAACGCGTCATCTCTTCTTCTTCCACAGTCACGTGACATAAACCATCATACTCTCCTACCATGATTTGTAAATCACTAGGATAATACAGCATGTGTAAATGTTAATATAAAGAATAATTTTCATATGTAATAATTCATTTATCTAATTTAAACTTATATGTATAATTTAATCCACAGTTGCATTCAAATGATTATATTGAACAGCAGGAGCCAGGTGATGATAAATTCACTGCTCATCAGCAGGTGTCAGCATGTCTGTCACAGCTGTGTTCAGGTGTGTGTTAACACAGCACAAGGAACAAAGGCCTCAGTCAGCAGTGGGACATTGTCCTCAGCCCAGATGTTTGTCAGGCTACATTCTGTTTCACAAAGAGGAGAAAAATCATTACAATATTAGCCTCAGCTAATGTTAGCAGCTAACATTAGCTGATGTTAGACATTAGCTACATTAGCTAACATTAGCTGATGTTAGTCATTAGCTACATTAGCTAATGTTAGCTGATGTTAGTCATTAGTAGGGTTGCCAACTCCCTGAAAAATAAATAAGGGACACCTCGTGGCCAGGGCCGGGCAACCCAGTTGTCTTCACCCTAGACTAACATTAGCTAACGTTAGCTGAGGCTAATGTTAGCCACTCCAGGGCCTCCTTGACTCAAACCAGTGTGTCCACTGGCCTGCAGGTGCCCGACACAGAGTAACGGAGTGCGCGCTGTGCCAGGATTTATACATCAGGGAAACCAAACCCCCCTCTGGCTTCAAGACAGAAGAGCCACCTCATCAGCCCCCCCCCCCGCAGCTGAAGACAGCTTCAACTGTTTGTGTGTTGAAAAAAAGTAATTTTCTTGTTTTAACAATAGAAATAATTATTAGTTAGATTACTGGTTAGTGAAAAAGTAACGGTGTTAGCAACGCGTCACTGATCAGAAGGCCTCAGTCACAGATGTTCATACCTGCTCGCCATCGATGGCGTTCAGTCCATCCTCCCCGTCGTCCCCCTGCAGCGTTGGAGCACAATCAGCTGTTACGTCTCACTGCTCAATCTATGATAAACTGTCACTTCTCCAGTAAATGCAGCAGTGTCAGCAGACCTCGGTCACTCACCTTGTTGCCCGAGAGGCCTCGGTAGCCCTGCAGATACAAACAGCAGATTTAATGGTTAAAGCGCTCATGTTTGACTTTTTCAGCCCAGCTTCACAGGAATCTTTCAGTTATTTGGATTCGATTAAACGTCTGATATATTTAATATTTGTGTGATATATTTATAACAAACTATAAACAAACTTGTCAGGCTGAAGGACATCACGTCTGACACTGTGGTCAGCAGCACAGGAGCACCACAGGGAACTGTGCTGTCCCCTCTTCTCTTCACCCTGTACACCTCTGACTTCTGCTACAACTCTGAATTATGCCACATTCAGAAGTTTGCAGATGACACGGCCATCATGGGGTGTATCTGGGATGATCAGGAAGAGGAGTACAGAAGTCTGGTGAGGAACTTTGTCGCATGGAGTCACACAAACCACCTGCAACTCAACACCTCAAAGACTAAGGAACTGGTTGTGGACTTCGGGAGGTCCAGAGAAGGTCCACTGCCGGTTCAGATAGAGGGGGAGGAGGTGGAGGTGGTCAACAAGTACAAGTACCTCGGGCTGTGGGTGGACAACAAACTGGACTGGTCATGCAACACAGAGCACCTGTATAAAAAAGCCCAAAGCCGACTGTACTTCCTCAGGAGGCTGAGGTCTTTTAACATCTGCAGGAAGCTCCTGAGGATGTTTTACCAGTCGGTGGTTGCTGGAGTACTTTTCTATGCTGTGGTGTGCTGGGGGAGCAGCACAGCAAAGAAGGACTCATCCAGGCTGGAGAAACTGATCAGGAAGGCTAGCTCTGTGGTCGGCATGAAGCTGGACACTCTGGTGACAGTGGCAGAGAAAAGGACACTAAAGAAACTGATGGACATTATGGACAATGCCAGGCATCCTCTGCACACGGCCATTAACAACCAGAAGAGTCTGTTCAGTGACAGGTTGCTTCTCCCCAAGACAAGAACTAACAGACTTAAAAACTCCTTTGTCCCACACGCCATCAGACTGTTTAACTCCTCTCTGGAGGGGAGAGGGAGGGGAGACAGGGGGACAAAGGAGGGGGGAACAACTAAGCTGTAGTGCCTCTTCACCTCACTGTGCAATACCTTTGTTAATAGTCAACGGTGCAATAGACTCCATACTTGAAATGTGCAATTCATATCAGAGGACATAGTGGTGGTAGACAAACAGAAGCAGACGGCCGTAGTGATCGATGTAGCGGTTCCCAATGACAGCAATATCAGGAAGAAGGAACACGAGAAGCTGGAGAAATACCAAGGGCTCAGAGAAGAGCTCGAGAGGATGTGGAGGGTGAAGGTAACGGTGGTCCCCGTGGTAATCGGAGCACTAGGTGCGGTGACTCCCAAGCTAGGCGAGTGGCTCCAGCAGATCCCGGGAACAACATCGGAGATCTCTGTCCAGAAGAGCGCAGTCCTGGGAACAGCTAAGATACTGCGCAGGACCCTCAAGCTCCCAGGCCTCTGGTAGAGGACCCGAGCTTGAAGGATAAACCGCCCGCAGGGGCGTGCTGGGTGTTATATATATATATATATATATATATATATAAAATATTCTGTAACTCTGTAACTTCTGTCGGTGCTGTGCTTTTTTGGAAACCGAATTTCCCAGAGGAACCCACCCGAGGGATTAAGAAAGTTTTATCTTATCTTATCTCTTGTTTTTCATGATAAGAACAAAAGTTAATGCTAAAAATCAGTCGTCACACAGTCTGACATGAAAAACATCTCCATGAACTCGTCTGTTCGACTGCAGCGTCATTTTCTCCACGTGATGGAGTAATGATCAGACTTCAGCAGTGCTCCTCTCAGAGGTATGACACATCGCGTACCTTCTGTCCTCTGCTTCCAGGACAGCCCCGGATCCCCTGAAGTCCAGGAAGTCCAGGAGGACCGCGTTCGCCCTGCAACACAAAAGCAAAGTCAGCGCACCTGGTTCGAGCTCTCAGTCTGCTTCGTCCTGTAGGTCCATCTTTCAGTTATCAGGTTAT
Organism: Diplotaxodon limnothrissa; assembly: GCF_057381915.1. NCBI lineage: Eukaryota > Metazoa > Chordata > Actinopteri > Cichliformes > Cichlidae > Diplotaxodon > Diplotaxodon limnothrissa. The sequence continues at coordinate 39,393,603 of NC_140606.1, read as the reverse complement.
ATGAATATTATCTCAATAATACATCTGCATTTAAGTAAAATGTAATTGCCAACTGCTTTTAGGTAGCCCCCATAAACAGGAGCAAGCAGCTGGCAATTGTAGGAAAAAAGAACTTTAACAAGAATTTTAAACTTTAACAAGAAGAACACAAACTACAAACTAGAAAATTCAAAGTAAATAATTAAAAGCAAATTTTTTAATGGAAATGAATTCAGGTTTGAAGTTTTTTAATCAGGTTCAAGATCCTTTATTTGTCACATGCATAGTTACACGCAGTGAAACGTGTGCTGACGCGCTGCTCGACTGTGCAAAAGCAGAGAACATTATGTACAAATAACTGAATAAAATAAAACAATCTGGAAATTTTTACATTGAAAATCTGAAAATGTAGATTGTGCGAGTGTCTCATTTACAGCGGAAAGAGCTCGTGGTGGGATGAAGAAGAAGCACTTACACTGACTCCTTCTTCTCCCGGGAAACCCGGATGACCCCGCTCTCCCTCCTCACCCTGTTTATAAAGCAAACAGAACCATCAGAAAGAAAGCAAAGGGCTGGAAAAGCCTTCAGGACACATTTCACAACTAATTAGATTAAGTGGCAGCTGGTCAGTAACGTGATATATTAAAATGATATTTTAGTTATTAGAGTTTATGATATTTGGACAATCGTGTCATGGACACCAGAGCAGCTCCGGCTGCCGTCCACATGAACAGGTTAAAGCTCCATCGTGCAGAGAGGAGCTCGTTTAAAATGGACTGAGGCACAGTGGAAACTGATCTCAGGTCAGACCCATCCATGTGTGGATGGGTCTGTGGGAGAGGGAGCATCCGCCCTGTGGAGCTGGCAGCTGGCACATCTGGACAGGCTCCGTCAGTGCTGAAAGCTATACACAGGTATCAGAGCAGCAGCTGCTCCGTGCAGACGTGTTTTTCATGTTTGAGTGGGATGATGCTAAAGCGCAGAATGCATCTGTTGCATCAGCACGCCTGCAGTCCAGACCTCTGGCCTGCTGCTCAGTTTCATGCAATGATGAATTTTTGCAGTTGAAACGTGAGATATGTTCTCTGTGTTCTATAGTGAAACATTCCTGGTGTAAAGTTGGGGTTTCACACTCACCTTTGCCCCTCGTGGGCCTGGAAGACCACGGGGGCCTTTGTCTCCCCAACATTTGCACATCACTCCGCAGCATTCCCGGGCTGTCACGGTGCTCTGCAGTCAGACGAGGGGGCGAAGGACATACATGAACAATGCACGATCTTTGTGAAGATCTTTAAGAGGCAAACGTCGGTTACTGAACGTTTTGTCTTCAGAGAATCAGGACTCATCAAAATATTACTCGCTATAAACTTTAAGAGGAACGATTATGTCAGCAGGAAAAATGGAAACAGGGAACTGGTCCAATCACAATCCTCCCGTCAGCCGCCTCCTGAATGGCTGATGGGATTATTGTCCCTTTGATTTCTTTGTTGCTTACGTGACTTTTCTTTCAACCTACCCGCATGTTTTGCACTTGGGTCCTCTTATCTCACCTCATGACTCCTTTACTGGTTATTCTGAATAAAATTCACTCACATTTTTTACATTATATGAATAACATGAACGTGGCTCCTTTTTACTCAGACTAAAGATTAAAACTTGCTTTATTTGTCATTTAGAAAAGGTAGAAACGCACTCATGAGCAATGGGACTGACTTACAATCTGTTGGAATATGGTGCTGCCGATGCTCGGCATGCTGATTATGAGCTGATCGGTGTACCCGAATCCGCGGCCAAACTCCACCTTCTGTAGCTGAATGTGGTTAGTGCCCCTGAGAGCCACGGCCAGCAGGGCGCTGACTCCTGCAGACAGGACAACAGACTGGAACGGCGTGGCTTCACAAACACAGTGCACGTACATTTCCACTGGATCTGAATCAAGCAAACTGATTAGGTCTAGAAATATTTAGTAACTTCTCCTCGTAGATTAGATGGATCCAGTCTGATGGTGATCCAAGTGCTTCTTACCCCTCAGCTGTAAAAGGCATTGATGTGAACGCTACAGCTCGAGCTTCAAATTGATATCATAGCTGCTTCTATTAAAATCTTTGATTAGTTTGAATCTCAGTGACCTCAGAGCCACAGTAAGTCTGATGAAGATCTTGCGGATGTAATAACTTGAGAACAAGACGACGTAGGAAATTGATATCTTAGGTGTGTCTCCTCAGAGGCCGAGGGGTTGCACTAGTATTATATTCAGTTCTTTCAGCTCTCTGTCATTCTACACAAACCACTTTTTCCTGGTTGTTTAGGAAAGTTCTTGTGCTTCCGCTTATTCTGCTCCACGGGACTTCCTCGTAGCCCAGAATTAAAATTAAAGCATGCGTTTTTATGTTTTAGGACACACATGGGACACTAGCCCATACATCTAATGTAATAACTGAAGAATTTGTGTGCTAACATCAGATCAAAGTGCATGGGGATGTCAATTAAGATGAGCAATGAAAAGTAAAGATGACACAATGAGAAAACCAGAAGCAAAGTTGGGAATGAAGTGATCTTAGTAAATGCATGTTTTTACCAGACTCTCGCAGCAGCTTTGATTCCCGCTGTAGACTCATGACGTTTTCATTGAGTCCATCAGAGAAGATCATCAAGACCTAAACGACAGAGTAAACCACGTCCGACAGTTTAATGTGGATGATGCCTCATGAAGTGGTAATGTTCAGGGCTGAACGATGAAGTCATAGCAGAAGTGCTAAACACTGCAGCTCCTCTAATGTCCACTAGAGGCTCCAGCAGTGAGTCAGTCCCCATATACTCCCGTGTTATAAACAAAGCTCTTTACCATTAGCAGTCTTCATGCTGGGTAACAGTAATTAATGTAATTGAATGTAGTGTCCAGTATTTGGCTACCCAACAGTCACGGCTGCAGTTTATGTGCTAAATTTTAACAAGATGAAAAATAGCACCGTTGCATGTTAGCAACACAGGATATCAATTCAGTTACTCGGATAATTTCATGGTGAAAATGAGAACTGAAGGATTCTGAAAGGTCTAAACTAGTGCTGCCAGCGTTAATCTCCTTAAAATGACTTTAACGCCATAACCACATTAAAGTGGCAAATCTCTGTTAGCGAGTTAGCGCGGATTGAGTGGGGCTGCACGGCATCAACACGTTAGAGTGGTTAGCTCATTAACGCGTTAGTGAGCTAGCGCCGTGCGTGGGGCTGCACGGCGCTAGCTCACTAACGGTTATGGCGTTAACATCATTTTAACGAGATTAACGCTGACAGCACTAATCTAAACATGTCTCACCTTGACAGTAGCCTTGGATTTGGTTTTGAACTTCTCCTTGTAGAAATTCAGCAGCTCAGAGTTAAAGTAGGTCGGCTGGGACAACTTCCAGCTCAAGACTTTCTTCAACTCGTCTTCACTGAAGTCTGCAAAATTTGTATCATACAAGGCCCTGCCATCACTGTCTACCAAATGGAAGGCGATTTGGGTCTTGACCGGGGACTGGGGGACGCCAGTGCAGCACAAGTTTTCTTCTGTTGAAATATGTGAAATATGATGGACAATCTCTTCCAGGTGTTGGATGTGGTCACTGATCAGCATGTTGTTGGATCCACTCGTGTCAGTAATGTCGAATCCTATTGCAACGTCGATGGTACAATCTGAACATGGGAAGAAAAGCAGGGAAAGGATATTTGTCTTTGACCATCTGCTGGTTTCATCTTCATGTTTCCCTCTCACCACATATCCAAACCCACATCATGACCAGCAGCTTTACAGCTGTGGCTCCAGCAAACATCAGCTGATACTAGAAACTAATATTAAATAAATTCTAACAACAGCTGATCAAGCTTGAACGTGCTGCTGTTGTTTAGCGCGACATCCACTGGTTTCCTGTTTCTGGTGCAAAGTGGGCGATAAACAAAGGAGAGAGAACAGCCGATCAGCTGATCATTGATCAGTTTCATGATTGAAGTAGAAACAGGAGAGAGAGGGGAGAGAATGAGAGAAGAAGAGGCAGCTGTGCAGCAAAGACACAGAATAACTCCAGCTTTGTGTCTTTTTCATTGTAGCTGAAGTCCGGGACAAATCACTTCCTTTTCACCTCAGTACCATTTTCTTCTCTTTGTCTACGATAAGATTGCTTTCAGAGTCGTTGCCCAAGCAAGGGGGAGGGTGCATCAATCTTCTTGGCTATAATTGGTCCAGCCCAGAGTCAATCATGACCAATAGGCTACCACCTTTCACTCTATACACCGTTACAAACAAAAATGCCCCATAAAAACGAAAAATCACCATCGGGCAGTTGCCCGGTATGCCCGATGGCCAGTCCAGCTGTGGATACTTGTCCCCTGAACTGTGTGGTGTGAAAGCAGTTGCTGTTATAAATGGTGCCCCACATTACGTCACCATTTAAAATATGGAAATTGGATCTTCTGGCTGTCTTGGTTTAGTCTCTCTTTTAAAGTATTCACTCAAAGATTTTCTGTTCGCCTAATTATGAAATTACTAGTCATGCACATCTCTTTTTTCCAACTTACCAATTTTGGGCTCGTCGTCAGGCACAGTGTCACAGATTTCATCAATGATCTTTTTCTTGATATTTGCCAAGCTGTCGAAGTTCTCGACATCAAAGACCTTCTCTGGTGTGCCAGTGATCTGCAGGAGCTGTAGGTAAAAGACATCTCCAACAGCAATGGCGAATACTGTAACCCCCATTTTCCTGAGCGCTTCTGCGGCATCCTCCACGTCATCATGAGAGTTACCATCTGTGATCAACACCAGGTTCTTGGGAACACCTCTGCGGCCTCCATTTGATTCATGAAAGTAGTCCCTAATGTGATCCAAGGCTTTTCCAAGATTAGTGTTTCCACCGTTATAGTTCATGTTAAGGATATGCTCGATCAGCTTCGTCTTGTCGTTGTACGTGTTAAGGTAAAACTCATGTTTAGGATTATCACTGAACTGTGCAAGTCCGACATGTGCAAACTCTTTTCTGACATTAAAGCTGTCCACCACACTTGCTGTGAAGTTTAACATAATTGTGTGCTGGCTTTGGTTGATGCTGCTCGAGTAATCGAGTAGGAAGACCAAGTCTGTCTGGTTGCAAACTGCCAAAGAAAAAGCAAGAAAGAGACATTTGATGCCATTAATACACAACTGTGCTGTGAATTTAACACTGTGGCATCGTCAGGCTTCCATCAATCAGCCAACCAACAACCTGATGCCATCTTTGGTTAGACTTTTGTATCTATTGTGACACCGGAAGAAGGGTTGACCAAAAAATTAGACATTAATGAAAAACTTGGGAAACATTAAACATACATATATTATATAATTATTATAATATATTAATCAGAATCAGAATACTTTGATTCCTAGGGGAAATTATTTTATATCATATAATATAACAAATGTCCCACGTGTGGGACTCATAAAGGTTATCTTATCTTAATATAATATAATATAATATAATATAATATTATAATTGTCACAGTTTGCCAAGGCAAACTGCGTGGAGTGGATCCAGGTGCAGACATTCTCAAACTCAAACTTAACTGATGATGAACCATTTATTAAAGCAGACAGAACAGTACAAAATAAAAGGGCGAAAACAACACAAACTAAGCAATAACCTAAACTGGGTAAACTCAAAAGGAAACACGAACTATGAAAAACCCTGGCAAATAGAAAACCAAACTCTAAACATTGCAATGATGATGATGAGGATGAGGATGAGGATGTATGAAAACCTGAACGCAGGACTTGGCATGGGAACAACACAGACGATCCGACAAAGAATGAGAAGGCACAGACTAAATACACACAGGAGGCTAAGAAGAAGTGGGAACACACGGGGAACAGCTGACACACATGAACACAACGACATAACGACATGGAAGAGTAAAACTGAACACGATGAACACAGGAACACAAGACCTCTTCAAAATAAAACAGGAAACATAAGACGCAGACATGACAACCTGAACTTGACAAAGTAAGACAGACATGAAACACATGAAGGGCAAGGGAGACTTAGCAGGGGAGTAAGACACAAGGGGAATCTAATAACAAAGAAGTATAACAACCTAGGCATGAAAAAAAATGAACGTAGAAAACCTGAAGGGCTTAAACTAAAACTCAAAACGCTGGGTCAAAAGACCCTGTGGAGGACCACAAGAGCCACGCGCGTCGAAATAAAGATTTCTGTGCTTCAATAATGAATTGTAGAATAAATTCTGCATTTGTAAATTCATTTTGGAATTCCAATTTAATAAACTGCATTTCAAAATCCATTTCCCTTTCCTGTTCGCTCCGGGATTAGCTGCTGGATTAGCTGCTGGATTAACAACTTCATTTTAAAAATCGTGCGGCTATTCAAATTAGCCACACCGTGGGATGTAAGGAGCTCTCTGATTGGTTGGACAGACCTCTCTGTATGCTCTGTGATTATAAAGGCCTTAAATTCTGTGATATATACTGTCAATGATTTTCACAGAGGTCCTAAAGTACTTAAATCTCTGCTGATAGTCTGGTTGTTTATATTTTCACATGTTTTTGTGTCTGTAGTGCTCTCCGCTCCCATGTCTCAGCACCCCTCGTGCTGGCTGCTGTCTGGCGCTCCACACTTCTCCTGGGGACACAATAGACGCATATAACCGCGGGCATACACACTAACTCAGTTCAACTGGATGACTAACATGGAGTCTCATGGAATGATCCTGCGTCGGTGGGAGCTCCAAGACTCTCCTAAGTAGCTCCCCCGACGAGCCCTGATCAGCGGCAGGTGTGTAGCTTCGGGTGTGGCCAGTCCCCTAGCCGGGCAACACCCACCAGGCCTGAAGGCGCCTGTAAACCAGTGTACATACACACCTGCACCCATATACACACACACACTCACATCTACAAGCATGGAGAAGAGCAGCAGCAACACCAAAAATACATGGTGGTGGTCAGAGGGCCCGGTGGCGCCTGTGTCCGGCAGCCTCGCCTCTGTCAGTGCGCCCCAGGGTGGCTGTGGCTACAATGTAGCTGCCATCACCAGTGTGTGAATGTGTGTGTGCATGGGTGAATGACTGAATGTAGTGTAAAGCGCTTTGGGGTCCTATGGACTAGAAAAGCGCTATACAAATGCAGGCCATTTACCATTTACCAAAAATACATATAATATCACCAGTCCATGACTGCCCAGGGATCCTGGGTCGCTCAGACCCAGGGCCCTGACAGTAGGGCTGTTTGATGACGTTTCGGACTCCACAAATGCAAAATTTATTCTACAATTCATTATTTAAGCACAGAAATCTTTATTTCGATGCGCGTGGCTCTTGTGGTCCTCCATAAGACCCAGGATCGTGACAATAATATAATATAATATAATATAATATATAAAGCAGCTTGAGGTAATTGTTGTGCTCTGGTGCTATATAAATAAAACTGAACTGACTCAAAGACAACTAAAGGGAGCATAATAATTCCCTTTGGGACACTCTTACCTCGCTTAGTGGAATTGCAGAACACAGAAGAAATGTTCTGGTACAGAGTTTCCAAATCCTTAAAATTATCGACAAAGAAAACTTTGGATGTGTCACCACCAGCCATGGTCTCCAGCTGGTCCCTCTTTGCGTCCTGCACTCCGATACTGATGACTGTGATCCCATTTTGTCGCAGAGCATCAGATTCTGCTTTCAGTCTGTCAGAGTCTTGAGCTTCTCCATCTGTGATCACCATGAGAATCTGAGGCACACTGATATCTTTCCGACCACCATGTTCAGCGTTGAAGTACGGCAGCGAGTATGCCAAAGCAGCACCTGTGTATGTGCCTCCTTGTGGTTGTACCAGCTGCTGCAGAGCTTCAAGGACTTTTCCTTTGGAGTAAATTTCATTTAGAGTAAAGCTGGATTTGGGTGTGTCAGAGTAGAGAATGACTCCAAAACGAGTCAGATCTTTACCAACTGTGGTCTGGTTCACAACTGAAGCCATAAAGGTGTGCATACTTTTGAACTGTTCCTTCTTTATGCTTCCAGAACCATCAACCAGAAAAATAATATCAGCCTTTACTGTCTTTTTACAATCTGGATGAAGGAAAAAGAGAGGAGGTTAGCAAAAACAGAACTTTTTGTTGTCACAATAAAAACTAAAATAGCAAAACAAACATTTTAAAAGTCATTTTTATTTTACCAAATCAATCATTAACCATTTGTGCTGAGGTATTAATGGGTTTAATATATTAAAAACTTTTTGAGTTAATTGACTGAATGATTTAGCACCTCCACAGACTCCACCTTTGGTTGTACCTTTTAGACAGTCACACATCACAGATGGTTTTAAACAGCCTCTCTTACCTTTCTCACAGAACTTCAAGGCCAGCTTGGTCTCTAGTTCCTTCAATGCATCAAAGGTATTCTCAATAAAGACCCTCTGCGATGAGCCACTGATCTCCGACAGTTCCTGCTTGTTAGCCTTATCCACTCCAATGGCATAGATCACCACTCCTTTGGCCCTCAGAGCATGAGCTGGTTCTCTGACGCTATCATGGGATTTACCGTCTGTTAGAACGACCAACCACTGCTTCATCCAAGGCCGCCCTCCTCTGGCTGCATCAAAATACTGTGAGACTTCTGTGATGGCCGTGCCAGTGAGAGTGCCTTCGTTCATCTGCTTCATAACATCGATGGCGTTTAGCATTCCTTCCAGGTTGTAGTGTGTGGTGAGGTCGAACTCCAGGCGTCTGTTGGTGCTGTACTGCAATAAACCAACATGCACCTTATCCTGTCCAATGTTGGACTTGCTAATGACAGATTTCATGAAATTTTTCATCTTTTGGAAGTCTTCCGCAGAGATAGTCTCAGAACTGTCAGTTAAGAAAAATATGTCGCTTGGTATGTCTTTACAAGCTGTGGATGAAAAACAAATAGAGGTTAGTGTGGTTTTCTCTTTTTACAGTTATTTCCCTACCTAAATCTAGAATTGGCAATTTTGAACATGTGAAAGTCCCATAAAAGAAAGAGGAAATCATGTATACATCTAATCAAGTTTTTGAAATAGTTTATGGTCCTGTTCTCTATCCTCTCCTCTTATTATCTCAATGATGTGTGCTACAAAGCAAAGCCCAACTTAATTTAACTCACTTTCCGAACAGATCTCTCTGATGACGTCATTTTTGATGGTTTTCAGGGCATCAAAATTACTGACAAAAAACTTTCTCTTTGGATCCCCAGCAATCTCATTCAGCTCATTATCATTTGAGGCATTCACCCCGATGGCGTAGATGATGACCCCCTGCGCCCTCAGTTCTTCTGCAGCATCTTTAACTTTATCTTGGGATTCTCCATCAGTGATGGCGATCAGGTACTCGGAGACTTTGTAGCCACGGCTCGTCTTTGCGTTCTGAAAATGTCCTTTCATGGATGACAGTGCTTTTCCTGTGTTTGTTCCACCTCCTTTGTGAAAGATTTCCTTCACAGCCTTTTCCATTGTCTTAGCATCTGAGTGCTGTGTTAGGTCGAACTGTAGAGAGGGGGAATCTGAATATTTAACAAGACCCATGCGAACATGGTCTGGCCCAATACGGAAGGTATGAAGAAACTCAATGATAAACTTCTGCATGTCTGAGAAATCTGCATTTTCAATGCTCCCTGAGTCATCCATCAGGAAGAAAATGTCAGCCAGGTCCTTTTTATCACATGCTGAAGAGAAGAACAAAGAGTTAGATCTTCTCACACAGTCAAAGAAAGCGAGTTTGAACTGAACATTCAGAGTCTGAAATGTTTGAGAAACCATGTTTACACCCAGCATTTTTACAGGCTGCTTATGAACAACTATAACTTAATAATGGATGAGCGGTTTCTTACTCTTTTTTCTTATCTGGGAAATTTATCAGGTAAGATCCAGTCACCCACCTTGACATACCTCTAACACTAACACAGAGCATTGCATCAATAATGCTACTACAAAAGTTAACATTTCTCAGGGAAAACTAACGGCAACTTATCAGGAAAGCTTAGTTCAAACCTTCTTTAGTCTCTGCATCACTTTCCTTGTCCTGGACCCCGATCTGGAAGATGGTGTTGCACAGGGTTGCCTGCAGAGTTTCTTTCAGGGGTTTCAGCTTGATGAAACTGTCCACAGTAAAAACAAACTTAGACTTGGGGTAAGATGCCATCTCCAGCAGTTCGGCTTTATTGGCGTCTTTGATTCCGACAGCGAAAACTGTGACACCAGCTCGACGGAGAGCGATCGCAGGTTCCTCCACATTATCCTGGGATTTACCGTTTGTGATTACCACCGCTACCTTCGGGAAATCCTCCCTGCTGCCCTTTTTTTCAGTGAAGATGTTTTTCAGGGTGAAGTGTAAGGCAGCTCCAGTGTGTCTATCACCTTGACGGTAAGGCAGGAAGCTGATGAACTGCAGAATGTCTGCCTTGTCTCTGAATGAGTTGAGGGAGATGTGTGCAGTCGACACGTTGTTGTATGTAACAATGCCTACTCGGATTTTAAATGGACCAGTTTCCAGGCTGCTGATGACCGAGCGCAGGAAGTCACGCATCAGCCTGAAGTTTTCCTCTCCAATGCTTCCAGACTCATCAACAATGAACACAATGTCTGCCTGGTTAGCCGTTTTGCAATCTGTGAAAGGAGCAGACTCAGTTTAGTCAACCCAACTGAAACTGTATGTGATGTGAATCTGAAGCCTAGACTGTCACATGTACCCCAATCAGAAAACATGGGTGAATAAGGAAGTGCAGCTTCTACTAAAGGCACGTACCAATACCGTCAGATCAGGGGATGCTCAGACCTACAGTACGTCCAGGAATGACCTGAAGAGGGGCATCAAGAAGGCGAAGCACAGCTACAATCTGAAGAACACTTTGTCAGCTCTGACTCACAACATATGTGGATGGGCATTCAGGCCATGTCTGACTACAAGCCCAGCAATTCCACACAGACAGCCATGGATTTGTCCTTCCTCAATGAGCTAAATGACTTCTATGCTCGTTTTGTTAATGACAACAAAGAAAAAGAAACCCTACCCCCTGATGACAGCATTTCAGGACGTGTGCTTTGAGCATGTGCAGAGCAGCTTGCAGGGCTCTTCACAGACATCTTTAACCTGTCGCTTGCCCAGGCAGACATGCCAGCGTGCTTCAAGACCATCTTCATCGTGTCAGTGCTAAAACACTCATCACCAACTAGCCTGAACCACTATCGCCCTGTTGCTCTCACGCCCATAGTTATGAAGTGCTTTGAGCAACTGGTCCTGGCACACCTCAAGGCATGCTTGCTCCCCACACTGGATCCTCACCAATTTGCCAATCGAAGCAACAGGAGTACAGAGGATGCTGTACCCACAGCGCTGTGTACTCTCACACCTGGACAACAAAAATACTTATCCAAGAATGCTGTTTATTGACTTCAGCTCAGCATTCAGTACAGTTATTCCCTCCAAGCTGATCACCAAACTTGTGGATCTTGGAATCAGCAGCTCCACCTGTACCTGGATCATGGACTTTCTGACCAACAGACCCCAGCATGTTAGGTCAGGGTATAACTGCTCTGCTGTGTGCCGAGCCCGTTCCTCTGACTGCAGACCTAGGTGAGTCTGCTACAGTGAAGAACTAAAGCTGTGTGGTGCTGACAATAACCTGTTCCTGAGTACCAGCAAAACCAAAGAGCTCATTGTGGACTTCAGGAGACAGGAGACGGACACCCATGTCCCCATCTACATAAATGGCACAGCTGTTGACCGGGTGTCCAGCTTCAAGTTCTTGGGGACCCACATCTCTGAGAATCTGTCCTGTTCAACTACAACCTCCAGCCTGGTCAAGAAGGCCCATCAGTGCCTCTTTTTCTTGAGGACACTGAAGAAAAAACACCTGTCTGCTGTCATACTGAGTAACTTCCACCACTGAGTGATAGAGAGCATCCTGTCCAACTGTGTCACAGTGTGCTGTGGGAATTGCTCTGTTGCTGACAACAAGGCACTGCAGCAGGTGGTGAAAGCTGCGCAATGCATCACAGGGACTCCACTTCCTGCCACTGAGGATGTCCACAAGACGAGGTATCTATGCCGAGCACGCATCATTCTCAGGGACTCCTCTCATCCTGCCAATCAACTCTTCCAGCTCCTGTCCTCCACAAGGCGCTACAGGAGCCTTCAGACTAAAACCAGCAGGTGAAGGCTTGATGCTGGTTTTAGTCTGGAAAGACTAAAAGAATAATTTGTCCTCTCAGCCGCAAAAGAATCCGGGTCACAGGCACCAATTATTAAATTCTGTTCTTTTGAATTCTTTTGGCGACAAAGAAAGACTTACGACTCAGAGTGGTCAAGTTCGAAAAATGATCTCTATTGTATATTTCTGGAAATGGAGACCTGTCACACGAACACACACGCTTAGGTCTGAAAGCATTACAAGCCAGCATGGTTATGTAGTTCTGCTGCACGTCACACACACACTCAGTTTACTTAGTTCCGCTTTTTCTATACTTCCTGTTTTCTGCACAAGACGTGCAGTCTACCCTGTGACTTTTGGCCTACAGTCTAACTCACAGGGGCGTTTTCCTGCACTGGACTCTATAAAACAATATAAACAGAAAATAAGCATTTAGAATATATATTTATATCGTAAAATTAGGAAGAGCTTCTTCCCCACAGCTGTCACCCTACTGAACTCAGTCCGCCGCTGAGCCTTTCCATCCACACTCACTTAAACCTCTACACTCCACCTTCCTCCTATCCTTCCCACTGATAATTTCATTCTCAACATTCACCATATGCTTACATTGGTTACTGCTACAGTTTGGGACACTGACATAGAATAGTCTCTGGTATAGTGAGTACACTGTTCACTATTATAGTCTTCTCCCACTGCTGTAGATATACTCATACCACTCTGTAGATCAGTTTACCTCACATCGACACATCTGTATATACTGTATGTAGCACATCTGTATATCTGCTCGTCTGTAGAGCAATATAAATATCTGTATACTTAACTTATATGTACATAATCTGTCATAACTATTTCCATCTTTTATCCTACACATATCTGTATATAATCTGCTCCTATTGCACTTACTGCTTTTGCATTTCTGATTAGATGCAAACTGTATTTTGTTTTCCTGTATTCATTCCTGTGTAATGACAATAAAGTTGAATCCTGATAATGCTGCAGGCAGATTTCAGGCATGATTGAGTTTCACTCACTCACCAAACAAAGCATAAAACCTAAGCAAAATATTAAAATGTTAGCCTCATGAATAAAAGAACAGAAATGGTGGATTTCCTTCCTTCATTGAGTCTTTTTATGGTCTACTGTGACATGCGAGTGAAAAGGCTAGGCTGACATGTTCCAGATCCAGGTTTTTGTACACCTGGATCACAGTTGATAGTAACGGGTCTTAAACTACAGTGAACGGCTATTTAGTTTTAAAAGATCAAAGGTATGTTGAAAAAAAAACCCTCAGGTGATTGTGTGGAGACTTTCTGCATCGTTAGTTGGGATGATCTGACTGCTTCCTCTGGAAAACTCTGGCTTACTTATAATAAACCATCGTTGCATTTATAGCTGCTTCAGAAACACTGCTGTGTAGTTACTGATGATGATGATGATGAACTGATGGCGGCTTTCTCACCTTTAGTGACAGTCTCCACTCTCCGGGCCGTGAGCAGGTCAATCAGCAGAGTTACTCTTGAAGAATAAAAGATATAGCCAGGGCTGGCAAAGCGGTCCAGAGCATCCTTTGTCGCACCTGCGTCCATCCCCACAATAATTACCCCCTCGTCTTTCAGATTTTCAGCAGACCAAAACACAGGATCATCCGAGTCTTTTCCAGCCACTACAACCAAATACTGTGGGGTTCCCTGTTGTGCGCGGCCTCCTGCCTCAGCAGTGAAGAAGTTCTCTTTAGCGTAGGACAGAGCTTGTCCAAGATTTTGTGGTTGGCCTGTTTGTGAACGCAGTCGGAAACGTCGAGCAGCGGTCACGATCTGCTGCTTGGTTTGATAAGTGTTGAGACGAAAGTCAACTTTGACGTCCTGACCGTACTGGGCCAAGCCGACACGGTAACCAGACGCTCCAACTTCCAGTCGATTCAACAGTCTGAAAAGCTCATTTCTAAACAGGGTAAACTGATTGGAAGCTATTCCACTGTCCACCAGGAAGAAAACATCTGCAAACCTGTCGACCAAAGCTGAGGAAGACAGAAGCAAAAGTGTTTTAGTACAAGTTCATGTTCAGTATACAACAAGCCTAGCGCTCATGTGATCTACTACCTGTCATGAACTGGCTGTGCGCAGGCTGGAGAGGACCCAAATGCGAACTCTCGGAAGAGAGGACGTGAACTCAAAATATAACTTTATTTTCTGAACGGAAAAAGGCAATACAAAACTAAACTGGGAAATTCTACTAATACTAGACCCAGGAAAACAGGGAGAGGCACACAACCATGAGGGAGGATGTGACATGGAACTGAGGGAGACGCTGACATAATTACACAGAAGACAGCGAGGGACGTGGGAGCACACGGGGAACACAGCTGAGACCAATATTCATAACAAGACAGGGGAAGAGCGAACAGAGCATGACGTACAGCGACAGGAGACCATCAATGTAAAACGGGAAGCACACAGAGACGCAGACTGGAGGGGCGAGAGAGCACAGAGGAGCACGAGAGAGAGAGGACAAGACGAGCTGGGGAACATAGGAAAACATGACAAAATCAAACAAGGAGAAACACGGCGCAAGCACTCATACAACTAAATGAATATACACAGAAGGAGACACAGGAGTCAAGACACGAGGGGAATCTAAAAGGTTAAACAGAACAACCTAGGTTCTATAGAATAAACACAAGGAACCTAAAACATAAATAATAACACCAAATGACGAAAAACGCAAGTGAACACAAAACACTGGGTCAACAGACCCAGGACCATGACACCACCTCACAGTGCTCAGAGGCACAGCTGAGGATGGACCAAGCAAAATGTGCATTTTCAGCTTTCTGTTGATTCTTGTGTCAAAACTGTATTCAGGTGCTTCTTAGATATAATTAATCGTGCAATAAAGAGATCACTGTATCAACCAATCAGCTTTCTTTACCTAGCGTCTGATCCTCCAGACTGAGACAGACCGTTTTCAGCAGGTTGTTGGTCTGGTCCTGGAGCTTCTGGTAGCTGACAGTGGTGAGGACGAAGCGCTCCGAGGGCCAGTTAGCGATGGTTATAAGCTGTGTCCTGCTGAATTCTCCGACCCCGATGGCGAACACGATGACACCGTGCTGCCTCAGTCTCCTGGCAGGTTCCAATACGTCATCTGTTGATTTGCCATCTGTGATGACCACAGCAATCTGAGGCACACGGCGCTCGGCTCGGCTGCCGGCCTCTTTGGTGAAGTACTCCGTCCGGAGGAAGTCTATGGCTTTGCCGGTTTTTGTGCCGCCTCCTCGGTGGGCAAGGTTTTGCACTGCAGCCAGCAGGGAATTCTTGTCCCTGTGATCCGTCAGCTGGAACTCTGGATAAGGATCGTCGCTGTACTGCACCAAACCGATCTGAACCTTGTCGGGGTCGATTTCAAAGCCCTGGATGGTTTTGCGGAGAAATGTGCGGATCTCCTGAAAGCTTTTATCATTGATGCTGGACGAGCCATCAACTAGGAAGACGATGTCACCGACGGTGACGTTTTCACACTCTGGATAGCAGCAAAAGAAAATCAGTGTTCATACACAAGTATTACAGGGAGATGACACACAGTCCCAGAATAACATTATCAACTAAGCTCCATTAATTGTGATGAACTCATGAAACAAATGTTCTGTCTCCTGTTCTCTACTATTAATCCCACTAACCCTCTACGGCACACGCTATGAGCTCACCGAGGAATCAAATAGTCATGATTTGTTTTTGGTTTTTTGCTGCTTACTATTGGATGCTATACCATTGTGAAAAACGGAAAAATATCACACTTTAATGGAGTAAACAGAAATATATCAGCAGAAAAATGAATTAAATTGGTGTCTCAATTCCTTTAGAAAGGATAAAATAGACTTTTTAGTCTGGAAGCAACACCGTGCCCCTGATAGTTAACAGTTTGTCTTTGAAAGCAATCACATGAAATGTACAAAAGCACATGAGCACCTGGATTATCCTGTATCTAAACTCAGGTTTCAAAGACACAGCCCGGCATGCTGCGTTCAAGTACCGACCTCTGACTGTCTGAGCAGCGACGCCACAGAAGAGTGCCGCCGTGATGAGGCTGAAGAGAAGACCTGCCCTCCCCGTCATGTTGGGACCGCTCACGTAGTTCTCTCCTCCTACACCAGCAACAAGACGGAAAGAGTGCCAACAACATTGTAGACATTATAAATTACGTGAACTTGCTTTCACGCATAATGACGTGACTTTATTTTTTAATCAGTTCATTTCACGAAGTCTAGTCGTTTGTCCAGATGAAGCTTTGCAAACCTAAGCCGTGCTGCCGTGCACGTTTTTGGAGCGAACGTTCTCCTGTGACTCTGCCCACGGGCGGATCTACAGGGCTAGCATGGGCTGGCATGTGCCTCCCTAAAATAATAATAAGCTAGCATTAACACTTTGAGCCTAGCTACAATTAACAGTTAATGTGAACTCTAAAACAGAACATATTACATAGTGAGCCCCTCCCCCCCACCCCTCCACCAATGAAATGGTTCCTCCTGTAGCTCGGGACCAACTTTACATCTTTATGTGAGTAACAGCCGATGCTTGTGGTTGTCCCAGAGCGCATTTGAATCAACACCGTGGGCATTTCCAGATTTCACACACGAGGTTTATTGTTCCAGTCTGGAAATGGAATGAAGGTTATTGCTGTTAATGCCGGCGCCTCCAAATCACATGACCGATGTATAGGCTTTGGAGCGTGATGTCACGGGAGGGGGTGTGACCAGGATTTTTGGTTGAGGCGCCATATTTCTGGGCCAAACAAAGCGCTAGCGAAAGAGGAGAGAAAGCACACGGTTAACACGTACTTGCTGTGTGGTCGTAACGTCAGACGCACAACCGGCAGGAGAATAAGCTTGAAAATAGTTTATCTTTTCATTGTTTCCCCACCTGGAAGCATCATGAGGGTAGTTTTATTTGCGATGGGATCTGGGGTCATAACAAATTAGAACAAACATCCTAATGAGTGATTTTGCAGAACTATGTTCTATTTATAGAGTTGCTATTTGGCATTATTGCAGAAAAACTTGCCAATGAAATGGATGAAACACATCGTGACTGGTTTCCAGCGCTACACATGGGGCACTCTGAAATCCCTGCTTCAAACGTACCACCATGCCAATCAGATTACTTCTTCCATGTGAGGGTGAAGAGGGGACCCTCCTGGGTAAGATGGTGAAGGTTTGCTGTGTCTGCTGAACAGTCTGGTAGTAAAACCAGGCACAAATGAAACTTGCTCTTGTTAAATACTCTTAAAAGTCTTGTGCTGTAAATACCGGCAATTTTTCAAAAGATACATTAAACCGAGTAGTGTTAGTGGTGGGTGATATTATGTAATTTGAAAAATGTGTTTCTTTATTCAACAAACGTGGATGTGTCCCTCCAGAGGTTTATAATTGTGAAACTGGTTCACCTTGTACGCGCTGACTCCACAGACAAGATAAGAAAATATATCAGGCTGAGTGACTAGCGGTTGGTCTTCAGGGTTTCTACTCCACGGCTGTACTTCATACGGGTCCACATTTCCAGTGCTCGATATTTTTGGCAAATACCGTCTCTTTGCATCTGGACACAAGCTGTCCCTGTACCGTCCTTTTTCTTTTGAGCTGCTTTTAAGCATGTTTCTAACAACCTTCCTTCCAGCTCACGCCAGAAATATGGTGCCACGCTCCCACAATACATTGTGCCGATACGTCAGTTCCAAAGCCCTATACTTACTGCTTTGATGTATTGTAACCATATATGTACAATGCACATTACAGGACGTAACAGTAGGTGTAAAAGAAATGGCTTTGGTTTCCATGCCACCCTGAGAAATCTTCTCTAGTTTTCTAATTCTACTGTTATGAACTTTAACCTTTACCATGCTGAGGCCTGTCCACCTGACCTCCTATGTCAGGCGTTACCGAGCACTGGTTAAAGTTTTTTTTGGTGTTTAGGGCAAATAAAAAAGGTTCGCTCGAGTCAGAGAATAATCTGAAATGCAAAGATGAGTTAGTTATAACACAGACAACACAAGAACCAACATTTTTATATTCTGCCAGTTAGAAATATTTCTTTGATTTTTAATCATTCTAAAACACTCAAATCAGAATCGTTAATCAATTCTATGAAATACTGAAGAATTTCAAAAATAAATAATAAATAAAAAGACGAGAAGTCAAACCTCATTCATTCTGCAAATGCAAGCTCGCGCAAACGTACTGTGACAAAATGTCGAGAAAGAAAAGTAAATATAATATTTTGACTTTATTCTTAAAATTACTATTAACAACAGATTCTGGAGAAAAGGAGTGAGATTAGAGATCTAAAATCCAGTTTCAACCTTTTTCATGAAATATAAACTTTGATTAAATGCTAAAGCAAATAAAAAGCAAAAGTATAAGAAAGTAATAACATTATTTAAACATTTCTCGATGCATGCTTAGTCATCCAGGTAAGTAACTCTCCAAAAGTTGATTCTGTTCATCTGGACGGAGCATTTTCAGTGGAAATTATGCACATTTACATAATCATGATGAAGGACCTGCCTCCCAGCCCATTGTTCCTCAGTGGGCTGTTTCAGTCATTATGCAAATGTATGTTTATAAGATTGAGACCTGCAGTCAGCTGAGACTGAAGACGTCACCTGGATGATGACGAAACGTTTCTCCCACAAAACGCTGCGTCCAGATGAACAGAATCAGCCTTTGGAGATTATTTAAATATTCTTTTTTAAATATGGCCCTGGTACTCCTTCGTAGGCAGAATGAGTTTTTACACATGAGCTGATGAACATAAGAACACACAGGCTGCATCTCTGTAGCTCATCAACAAACACCATCACACGCAGTCACCACAAAAGCCCGCTGAGGTAAAACAGCACGTCTTAATTCTCTACGCCAGGGGTCAAAGTTCAGTCCTCAGGGCCACATGTGCTTGCTGCGACGCGCCTGAATAAAATCAGTAGCAAGACTCTGTAGAACCTGACTGCATGCTGACGTTGCAACCCTACTCAGGTTAATTTGATTAAATGTTTGGAAAAATGTACTTTTACTGCACTGTGTTCATTCACTCATGAGCTGCTGTAACATGAATCAAATGGCTGAATTGCACCTCAGCATTAGGGCTGGGTTTTGATAATCGATTTATTGATTAAAAATCGATTCTGGCTTGGATAACGTAAAATCGATTCATTAAAATTCTGAATCGATTTTTTTAATATAAATTTATTTTGCCCAAAACGCCAGAATCTCAGGTTGAACTTCACAAAATTTCAAGAACCACCAAACAGCTAAAACAGTAAATGAGAGCAGGAACACAAAGACGTAAACACACAGCGCGACCCGCGGATCAGAATCAGTGAGATGTGACTTTCTCACGGTCGGTGCTGGAAGCCGACAGCTCGCTGACTCTGATCTGTCGGCGCTTTGTGTTCACGTCCTTTATGCGCTGATTCTAAAGCTGTTGGTTTGATGTCTCTCCAAACAATATTGACCGAACCAGCAGCAAAAGAAGATCCAAACTACGCTTCACATAAACATCGTCATGATTCACTCTTTTACTGTTTTGCTTCCACCGCGATGCACAGCTCTCTCTCTCCCTCTCTCTCTGTTTTCTGCATTATTCGCTTGCTTGTTACGCACCAGTCTACCGTTGCTTACAGGCTGTCGGCCGCTGTTTTTTTTTCCTTTTACTTACTTCCAAAAAGAAAACCTAATTTCTGCCGTTCAATACTGAACAAATTTAAACTTTTTAAAATTATGCAAAATGCAAAATGCAAAACGCTCAGCCGTGTCTCTAATAAAACCGCTGTAACGTCAGAGGTGATGTTCATGTGTTGATTAATGGTTTTCTTTCGTTTTTGATCTACTGCAGAATATTTTTATAAAATCCCAGAACAGGAAAATCTCCTTCATGTTTTTCTGTTTTATCTTCAGCTACTTTGACACAAAGGCCTCGCTGTGACGCTCACACCTTTGATAAAGTCTCGAAAGTGTCAGCTTCCTTTTTATAGATACAAAAATATGTAAATGTACCGATCTGAATTATAATATGACAGATATGGGCAGATCTGAAAACATGCTCAATAGTCATCTGAATCTACAAACTATAAATAGCTGCTGCTCCAGTGATCTGAGTCAGCAGTGTCAGTCCATCCAAGCAACATTCATCAGGCAGCACATTCTCAATGAATCCCGTCTGCTCTGACACACCGTGAGCTGCTGCAGCTCAGTCTGTAGTTTGAGCTCCACTAAAAGTCTCAGCAGACAAGCAGCTGCTTTCACAACATCACAGCTGGAATCACACAAAACTGACCTGTGATCAGACATCATCAGGTGATATTTCAGGAGGAGACAGACGGTAAACTGCGCATGCAATCATTTCCTCTCTGACACAACAGGAAATTCCAAACTTCCCAAATTGACTCAGAAAAATCTGCATATTTTCTTTGACTGCAAGATTAAAGAGAAAAAGACGTGAACCCACTTACAGCTCTGCTGCAGCAGCATCAGCACCTCTGCAACCAAACACAGCTGATCCAGAGCTGCAGCTCAGGGCTGCTTTTAGAGGAGGAGAGGGGCGATGGCGGGGGGGTGGAGGAGGAAAGGTGGCACCTCCTCCGGCTCCTCCCGTCATCTTCCTCATTAGAGGTGGATTTACATGTTTGACTTGTGAATCAAAAGGATTTTCTGGTCACACTGAAGCATCTGTGCGCTTTTAGCTTAAAACCTTTAGCTTAAAATCTCAGAGTCGTGCCGAAGAGTTTCTAACTGCTGGCTTCTCTGAGCTTCTTACTCTGCCCTATCCAGTCTTTAAGTCTGACATCATTAGCTGTGCCTGGGCCCAAACTCTGCTGCAGGTCTCAAAGTCAAACGAACACTGCAGCATCACTGAGAGTTAAAAACTGTCTAAATTCTTTCATCTTCAATAAAATGATCAGCGTTGCTGATTTATCAGGTGTAACAATTAAGTTTAACATCCAAGCATCCATGAAAACAGGATTTATGAAGTTTAACACAGTTAGCAGGAAGTTAGCTCGCTAGCTTCCACCTAAGCATGATATAGCATGCTCTGACTGAGAGATTTATGAAAAATTCAAACGTACAGCTCTGCTATCACTTCAAACATAAATGAAGACAGAAAGCTAAACAGCAGTGACGTTTGTAGGGTTACTGAAGTTGGGCTAGCTGCTATATAACGATATGCTACGTGGCCGCTAGCGACACAGCTATGTTAGCATAAACACAGTGAAGCTGGAGGATGAACGCTAATGTAACCAACTTTAAGGTATAAAGGTGAATTACAGCGCAATAATTACTTGGGCTCGTAATAAGACCCTGGCCAGAATCAGAAGACACCAAATTCGTATGGAGCCAAAGTATTGAGCAGCAATAATGACCTGGACACAATGTTAACTTTTGAGTAGCCACTCTTGTATTGTTACAAAGTATAACAGGTATTTGTCCAATTTGTACAGATAAAGTATAAAATAAAATAAATAGTGTGCACACTCAACAAAATAAAAGTACTCGTTGGGGCCCTTTAAGAATTTAGAGTTAAGCTGGCGATAGCCAACTTCAAAGGTCCTTGTGAATGTAACTGGAATGTATGAGTGTGTGGTGTGTATCTTCTTTGGGGTAGATCGTCCTCAAAGTGGTTGGCTCGCCATCTATCACAACCAGAATATCGTCCTGGTCCTTGGACTTTTCCGTCCTCTCCAAAAAACCTGACCGTTGCTCTGTTTCACAAAAGCCCAACACACACTGGCGTTGGAATTGCAGCAGCTCTCCGGATGAAAGGTGAGTGGTTAGCCGACGTTGCCTCTCTCCTTCATCCAGCCACTCGACTCCGGACTTCCAGCAGGTAAGTAGGCTGGTTTTCCTTCCTCTCAATCCTGAGTTTTCCTCTCTTTTGTCCGTGGATTTCTCGGTTTGAGTAGCAGATGCCTCCACTCCTCTTGCTGAGATAAGAAAAACCCGGGACACCATGCACCTCCACCTCACTTCCTGGCTGACAGGGTCAATGCGGCCTGGGTAGGCTCTGATTGGTTGCTGAGCTAGGTGCCCTCACGTGGGGTGAACTGAGAGGTGCATTCAATGGTCATAGGAAATACGACGCTTGTTGATGTGGACAGTTAATATAAAGAGAATAAGTATGATATTTTTCATCTGGGCTACACCCTCCCCTCCTGAACTCATGCACGTCCCTGTGCATGGTAGACAGTTAAATGATGATTATTTGACGGGTCAAGGAAGAGGGCGAAGCAGGCTCTTCACCATCACTGATGACATCGGCCCAAGCTGAAGACAGTCCTTGCAAGAATGATTTTGCTGCAGTGATCAGAGGATTGCCTAGCTCCGTATAGTCAAGCCGTCGTGGCGGACGACGGTTTCTCTCAGATCTCCTTACAGAATCATTTGTATCCATGTTTTCCCTTGTATCCACTGGGACTATCTCCTCCACTCTCTCCTCAGAATTCGCACCTCTGGTGCCAGCCTCCTGAAATGGAAGTTGCCTTTCTTGGACGTCTGGGTCATCAACAGGTGAGTCAGTTTCAGTTAAGGTTATTTCATCCACTTGTTCGGTCGGTGTGACTCCATTGGTAGATAAGTACTCAGTATCATCTGTAGTACTGTTAGGCATATCAGGTATGTTGCCAAAATCAGATTGGCTATCAAAAACAGGTGGGTTGTCAATATCAGGAACATTTACAGGACTCTCACTCACTGTGTGGACAGGGGAACTCAACCAAACAGGAATGAGCAAATCATCTTCTTCGTCTGAGGAGTTCTCTTCCTCTAGCGCTGGATTTGCACGGGTTCTTGGCCTGCGTGACACTGGCTTCTGTACATGCTCACTGCTTTCCTCCACAGGTAGGTAGCCACATGGTAGCAACAGATCCCGGTGTAGTGTTCTTAGGGGACCATCTTTGTTTTCAGGCTTAACTGTATATACTGGGAGGTTGCCTGCCCTTCTCACCACTACATGCACAGTGTGTTCCCACTTGTCTGAAATCTTATGTTTGCCCCGGATACGGACATTCCTGACCAATACCCGATCTCCAGCTTCCAAGTCTGATGCAGTTACATGTCTGTCAAACCTCATTTTGTTCTTGTGAGCCATCTTTGCAGCCTTGTCCATAGCTAACTTGTAGCTTTCTTTGAGACGTGACTTGAGTTTTTGCACATATTCAGAGTGAGATGAGTGTTGTTCCTCTTGCACTGGCAGGTTGAATGCAAGGTCAACTGGCAACCGAGGTTGGCGTCCGAACATCAGTTCGTACGGGGAGAAACCAGTCACTTCATTCCTGGTGCAGTTATAAGCGTGGACCAGGGGTCTTACATGGTCACGCCAACAGGACTTATCTTGATCACGGAGAGTTCCCAACATATCAAGCAAGGTACGATTAAATCGTTCCACAGGATTGCCCCTAGGATGGTATGGGGTTGTCCTCACCTTGTGGATACCAGCCACCTGACAGAGCTCCTTGATTGTGCGGGACTCGAAATCTGGACCCTGGTCACTATGCAATTTTTCTGGGATGCCATAGTGTACCATAAAGTTCTCCCACAGACACCTTGCCACTGTGCGGGCCTTTTGATTAGGTGTTGGGATAGCAACTGCAAATTTAGTGAAGTGGTCCGTGATCACCAATATATCTTTGGTTCCACTCCTGTCAGCTTCCAGGGACAAGAAGTCCATGCACAAGAGTTCAAGAGGTCGTGTCGTATTAATGTTGACCAAGGGGGCCGCTCTTTCAGGCCGTGCCTTCCTCCGCACGCACCTGCCACACGTCTTCACTTTCCTTTCCACGTCCAAAGCCATCCTTGGCCAATAAAATCTTGACCTTACAAGGTCCAGTGTACGGTCGACTCCCATGTGACCCATATGGTCATGCAGGCTGGTGAGAACTGTGTTGCGAAGCTCAGCTGGAAGTACAAGCTGGTAGGTTTTCTGGGACCTCTCTTGGCGTCGCCGGTACAAGACATTGTTGCGGAGCTCAAGACGGTTAAGCTCTCGGAGGAGCAGTGGAAGCTCAGGGAACTGTGTGCGCACGGTTGGAGGTGGTGTGTCCCCATATTCGATCTGAGAAATAACATGCTTTATACACTGATCGGCTCTTTGCTCGTCTGCCAGCTCTGCCTCAGTTAGATGGGGAATGGTTGGCAGACCTCCAAACTGTTCCTCTTGCCCATAGCTATCAGGTACAGCACTAGGAGACACAGCAAGCACCTCCACCAAGGCAACACAATCTGCATCTGCCTCTCTTTCATTGTCAGGACTGACGCTGTAGGTGAACTGCCTCTCACAGATTGCTTTCACCACAGACTGATTTACAGCATTGATGTTGTCTGGATCACAAAGGTGATCTTGAGTGAACTGTTGTATGCGTTCAATCTCTTTTTGTGATTTCAGGTCGTCCGCTAGCCCTCCGTGTGGTCTGCGTGATAATCCATCCGCATCTCCATTCTGCTTCCCTGGACGATAGAGGAGTTTGAAAGAGAATGTGGACAGTGCTGCTAGCCACCTATAGCTAGTTGCGTCAAGTTTTGCTGAAGTCAGAATGTAAGTCAGCGGATTACTATCCGTTACAACAGTGAAGTGGTTGCCGTAGAGATAGTCGCTGAACTTTTCTGTAACTGACCACTTGAGCGCCAGAAACTCCAACTTGTGCGCTGGATAGCGATTTTCGCTCCGTGACAGCCCTCTACTTGCATAGCCTATGACTCTAAGTTGTCCCTCTTGCTCCTGATACAATACAGCACCAAGCCCGGTGGTACTGGCGTCGGTGTGCAGTATATAGGGTTTCTGGGGGTCAGCGAAGGCAAGTACAGGGGCAGTGGTGAGACTTTGGATGACTGACTCGAAGGCTTCCTGGCAAGCTGGCGTCCAGCGACCTCCGAAAGGGTCTTTTGGGTCATGGTACTGATGTGCACTTTGTCTTGCGTTTACTTTTGATTTCTTGTGGCTAGGTGGGTACCCCGAAGTTAAGTTGTGGAGAGGTTTCACAATGCTGGAATACCCCTTAACGAACCTTCTATAATACCCAGCAAAACCAAGGAACGACTTTAACTCTCGCAGGGTCTGTGGGACAGGCCATGTTTTAAGGGCCGAAATCTTCTCAGGGTCAGTCCGAACTCCATTTCTGGAGACCACATGTCCCAGATAACGGACTGAAGTCTGGAAGAAGACACATTTCTCTGGTGACAGCTTTAACCCAAACTCTTTTAGACGAGTGAGCACTTTCATGAGTCTTTCTTCGTGTTCCTCAAGGGTTCGGGAGAATACTATCACGTCATCAAGAAAGACCAATGCATCCTTCAAATGCATATCCCCCATGCACCGCTCCATTAACCGCTGGAACGTGCTGGGGGCGTTCGTTACACCCTGAGGCATTCTGTTGAACTCCCAGAAGCCGAGAGGGCACACAAAGGCCGTCTTCGGTTTGTCTGCTTCTTCGACCTCGATCTGGTAGTACCCTGATTTTAGATCAAGAACAGAGAACCACTGTGAACCATTGAGGGCTGAGAATGTGTCCTCTAGCTTCGGAAGGCTGTACGCATCTTTTATAGTCTGAAGGTTTAGACGCCTATAATCGATGCACAACCGGACTTGGCCGTTCTTTTTCCGGACTACCACTATGGGTGACGCAAATGGGGACTCTGACTCTCTAATAACTCCTGCATCAAGGAGTTCCTGAATGTGCTTCCGGACAGCCTCAATGTCCCGTGGGTGGATTGGCCGGGCACGTAGTTTGAAAGGCGTGCCATCCGAAAGTTTTATATGATGTCGCACCTGGTCCGTCCGGCCAAAATCCAGGTCGTGCTGTGCAAACACCTCAGGCATGCCGCTGAGCTGCTGAGTGATGCGCTGTTTCCATTCCAATGGAACTGGGGAGTCACCAAAATTGAAGGTTATGGTGGGCTCTTGGAAAGACGGAGTGTCTGGAGTTCTCTGGGATAGTTCTGACTGTTTGGTCTTGTTGTGTTCCTTTAATAGGATGGTCTGATAAGCACTAACCTCTGCAATAGTACACTTGGCAGGGATGACAATGTCGTGGTCAGACTCGTTGCTTATAACAACTGGCAACTTGTGGGGCCGCCGCTGGGGAAAGTCCACCAGACCGGCTTTAAGTAGCAGGCCACCGGGCAAGGGGGACGATGATGGGTACTCAATTACAACTGATTTTTCATCCTGAAGGCCCTCGCCAAGGGCGACTCCCTCCACCACTACAGTTGAACCAGCTGGAATGACTTGAGGCATCTTGCCAAGTAGCTTCACTACCCCCTGATGGGTGTCACTTGTCTGCTTCCGTCTCAACTCAATGATTTTGAAGACTACTTTGTAGCCATGTGGGAGGGGTTGACGATTGGCTAAGTCAGTCTCTGAGTAGATGTCGAACAGTACATCTAGGGTGTTTGTGCCTATGAGCATGAGGGATTGTGAAGTGTCAGGGACGATTAAAGCAAGTGTGTTTACATCTACTGGAACACCTATAAAGTCCTTTGAAAAAGTTATGGTCATTTCTATATAGCCAAAGTAAGGCACTAGCTGGCCATTAGCACCTTCCACTTCTAAGAGGTCATGTAGTGGCTTGATCTTTTGCTCTGAAAGGTGCTGCTGGTAAAATGACTCAGGAACAGTGGTAACTTGGGAGCCTGAGTCAAGAAGACAGTTGACTTCTTCACCTCTCACAGTCACTTGAGCTGTACTTCTGGTACCAATCAACTGTTTAGGGAGTTGGAAAGATTGGTTCTGCTCTGAATGGTTTAAGCCAGAACATGTTTGTGCTTTGACAGTCTTTGCTGGGGTACTTACTTTGTTAACCTCAGCTGTGATTTTGTCACCATTGTTTACGTCTGAGGGACATTGTTGACTCTCCTCAGCTCCTGTTTGTCCCACAACAGGAACTGTTAGATGTTTAAAGGTGAATCTGTACAATCTCGCGCTTCCCACTGGCATTGTTTCTCCTCCAACTGCTTCTTTTTTTCTGCTACTAGGTTGGGGTTAGCGGGGTCAACACAGCATGGAGCGATATGTCCATCTTCACCGCAGTTGAAACAATACCAGGGCTTGGGTCTGCCCCTTTGCCTCTTTGAAGTCTGTCTTTGCATACGTCCATCTACACCATGTGGCTTTGACATCTTACTCTGCGGCTTCCCTGCAGGGTCCTTGCTGTTTGCAAACTTTGTTTTTTTCTGTGACATGAATGTAGTTAGTTGACTTTGCAGACTCGCCACCTGCTTTCGCAGATCCTCAATAGCAGCAATGCTACTCCCATGTTTCTCCTCTGGTTCACAAACATGTGCACCCTGGAACTGTAACTGAGTTCTCTGCTTTGTGGTGCCAATGTGTTTTCTCATACGGTTAGTTTTTGCTTGCTGTCGATCTTCTTCAGAGCGAATCATTAACAACAGGTCTGAGAATTGGGGTGGGCTGCTCTTCTTTTGCTCAAGTTGCAGGGCGCTGAGTAGGTCGTTGTCCCAACATCCCCTGCAGAACTGTTTAAGTAGATGTTTGTCCACTTCTTCACATGCGACTCCCCCCCTCTTCGTGGCTCTGTTTAATGCTAGCTGTAGCCGGTGAAGGTAAGTGGATGACTTCTCACCTGGATCTTGAAGGGTGTTCAGGAATTGAGCGAAAAGTTCCTCACCATCTTCTACAGTGCCAAAGGCTGAATCTAGAAGCTGCAAATAAGTCACAGGTGGTGACTCAGGCCGCAAACTCTTAACTATATCAGCTGCTGGTGGGAGCAGGCTCTCATGGATCTTTCTGGATATTTGCAGGGGGGACATGCTGGGATCATTTTGGAGCAGTTCAATTTGTGTGCGCCATGTGTCATAATCAGTTTCATTGTTAGGTCTGGGAACCTTACCGGAGAAGGAACGGAGTCTCACCTGGGACTGGATGTGTGGGACAAGATCTTGCCTTCGTACGATATGCTCTACCACAACCTTCTGAATGTCAGGTGGGTTCAAGTCACTTACTGAGAGGGACGCTGCTCTCCTTCCATTAGTGAGGGGAACATCATCAGTGGCACCAGTATCACTTGGTGTAACATCTGAATGTGAGGTGTGACACTGTCGCTCTTTAGAAGCGGGTGGAGATACAACAGTGGTCTCGACATACGTGGGAGAAGGTTCTTCAGTGGTAGGTCGCATGGCTTCAACATCCTCCCCAATCTGACACATCATCTCCTTCAGCACCTCACCGTAGTCTTTGCCACTCAGCTTGGCTAGTTCCTTGAGTTCCGCCAAGTAGGTTTTTGTAACATTACTCCCAACCGTGGTAGTGTACATGCTACTGAGTGTTTTAATTTCATAGACAACGCTGGGATCAGCTTGTGCTGTGTATGTGTATGGTAAACGAGGTTCTAAACCTTCTAAGGCTGAACTGCTAGAGTATTCTACGATCAGGTTTTGGTAGAAGTTGGACAGTGAATCATCAACAAAAAGGACTCTTGTGATTTTACCATACTGTTTCAGAAAGTCAATGACCTGTTCATCTTTCTCAGATACCTGTGTTATCCCAGCGACAACAACCGCATTAGGTATTTTGACACCAGACTTTTGTATGAAATCCATGCTGGTCATTGCCTCAATATTGATGCTCAAATCAATTGGCTCCTGGCTGGCTCGCCACTTCTGTAACCAACTTTAAGGTATAAAGGTGAATTACAGCGCAATAATTACTTGGGCTCGTAATAAGACCCTGGCCAGAATCAGAAGACACCAAATTCGTATGGAGCCAAAGTATTGAGCAGCAATAATGACCTGGACACAATGTTAACTTTTGAGTAGCCACTCTTGTATTGTTACAAAGTATAACAGGTATTTGTCCAATTTGTACAGATAAAGTATAAAATAAAATAAATAGTGTGCACACTCAACAAAATAAAAGTACTCGTTGGGGCCCTTTAAGAATTTAGAGTTAAGCTGGCGATAGCCAACTTCAAAGGTCCTTGTGAATGTAACTGGAATGTATGAGTGTGTGGTGTGTATCTTCTTTGGGGTAGATCGTCCTCAAAGTGGTTGGCTCGCCATCTATCACAACCAGAATATCGTCCTGGTCCTTGGACTTTTCCGTCCTCTCCAAAAAACCTGACCGTTGCTCTGTTTCACAAAAGCCCAACACACACTGGCGTTGGAATTGCAGCAGCTCTCCGGATGAAAGGTGAGTGGTTAGCCGACGTTGCCTCTCTCCTTCATCCAGCCACTCGACTCCGGACTTCCAGCAGGTAAGTAGGCTGGTTTTCCTTCCTCTCAATCCTGAGTTTTCCTCTCTTTTGTCCGTGGATTTCTCGGTTTGAGTAGCAGATGCCTCCACTCCTCTTGCTGAGATAAGAAAAACCCGGGACACCATGCACCTCCACCTCACTTCCTGGCTGACAGGGTCAATGCGGCCTGGGTAGGCTCTGATTGGTTGCTGAGCTAGGTGCCCTCACGTGGGGTGAACTGAGAGGTGCATTCAATGGTCATAGGAAATACGACGCTTGTTGATGTGGACAGTTAATATAAAGAGAATAAGTATGATATTTTTCATCTGGGCTACACTAACCTTTTTCCACTTGATAAAAGTTAACTTGATGGTTCGGGACAAATGCAATCGCATGGCAGGATGCTGTAAACGGACCAAACTTCAGTCAGGAGAACAACTGAGATAATCCATCCACAATACGAGGTTAGTCATTAATATACTGCTGCTGGGCTGGAGTTACATCGTGAGGTTTCAAATCTGAGCTTTAAAATGAAGAGCGATAATAAAGCGAGAGAGGCCGACAGTGATCACTGTTTTTAGGGGCTTGTTCAGATTAAATACATACAAAACATTCAAACATGTTAAAAACACAACAGCCTTATTAAACGCAGATTCGTTTGGGCCGGAAGCAGGACTCATCACGTCATCACTAAAGACCGGATTCTTACAGCATTTGGAGCCCTAATAAATGTTTTAGAAACAAGGCGTCCACATGAAATTCTCAGGGACCAAGAACACTTTGAAGTTCTGTTTTAAACAGAAGACACAGGGAGAGGGCTCAGTACACACAGGGGTGTGTACTGAGCCCTCTCCTGTACTCACTCTACACCTACGACTGCACAGCCACTAACAGCTCCAACATCATTGTGAAGTTTGCGGACGACACTACAGTGGTGGGTCTTATCACCAACGGTGATGAGACGGCTTACAGGGAGGAGGTCAGCGCCCTGACCCACTGGTGTCAAGACAACCATCTCACCCTCAACGTCGCAAAGACAAAGGAGTTGATAGTGGACTTCCGGAGGTGCAGAGAAGTACACACCCCCATCACCATCAACGGCGCTGCTGTGGAGAGAGTGAGCAGCTTCCGGTTCCTTGGAGTACATCTGGCTGAGGATCTTACGTGGTCAGTACACACAAACAAAACAGTGAAGAAGGCGCAGCAGCGCCTCTTCTTTCTCAGGAGACTGAAAAGATTCGGCATGAGCCCCCGCATCCTCAGGACCTTCTATCACTGTGCCATTGAGAGCATCCTCACTGGATGCATCACCACCTGGTACGGCAACAGCACCGCCTACAACTGCAAAGCTCTCCAGCGAGTAGTGCGGTGCTCTGAACGGATAATTGGAGGTGAGCTTCCCTCCCTCCAAGACATCTACAGGAAGCGCTGCCTGAGGAAAGCGGGGAGGATCATCAAGGACTCCAGTCACCCCAGCCATAAACTGTTCAGACTGCTTCCATCAGGAAGGAGGTTCTGCAGCATCCGGTCCCGTACCAGCAGACTGAGAGACAGCTTCTTCCATCAGGCCATCAGACTGCTGAACACGTCATAGACACCTCAGCTTCACTACTGGAACTTCAACATTATGCACTCCACACTGTATATAAATGCCACTTGTTTTGCACATATTCAACTCTGTATATTTTATATATTTTATTATTATTATTATTTTTTATTTATTTATTTTTACTATTTAATTTGTAAAAATGTGTATACACACACACACACACACACACACACACACACACACACACACACACACACACACATAGGAAAATATTTAGTATACACATCCAGAAATGCATATACTATTATATATTGTACATATATTTATTAGTTTCAGGTTGGCCATTCTTGTATTTTGCTCGTTTGTGTTGTTGTGTTTGCACATCTCTGTTGCTTGTGGGGCTCGCACACAAGAATTTCACTCGCATGTGCTGTGCCAGTGTGCCTGCACATGTGATGTGACAATAAAAGTGATTTGATTTGATTTGATTTTGATTTAGAAAGTGCTGGTACCCTGTTTTCTGTCAGTTCAACAGACAAAACATGCCAAAGCATCTCAGTCTGATTGAAGTCCAGGAAAGATCATTATTGTCTCCTGATGGGTGGACATCCTCCTTCAGGGTTTTCTGGTAGAGAGCAGAATTCCTGCAGAGCAGCCCAGACCGTCACACTACCGCCACCGCGACCTCCTGGACGAGTCGTCGTTTTTGTGGGCAGCTCGCTCCGGTGAAGGTTCCAGGATTGTTCCAGGTTCATGTGCTTCATGTGCTGAGGTGTTTTTTCCTGTTCTCAAACTGATCTCCCTGTTGGAGCTCAGTCTGGGAGGAGTTCTTTTTTTCTCCTTGTCTTTCCTCATGTTGTGCATTTTCCATTGTTATACCTCCCTGACCTGCCATGTGATGTTTGTCTAATGCATAGGTGTCAAACTCTGGCCCGCAGCCTGATTACATTTGGCCCGTGAAGCCATACCAAATTACTATCAGAGCTGGCCTACTGGTATTATACAGCTAATATATATATTGTTCAGTATTAAGCTTTGCTTGTTCCATATTCAGTTTTTCAGCAAAACGTGTTTGAGTCCATAAGAAAAGATTCATTCAATATATATTAACGTTAGCCCGCGACTTTGTTCCAGTTTTGAAATTTGGCCCACTGTGTATTTGAGTTTGACACCCCTGGTAATGTATGTATGGTCAGAAGGGTAAGATGGCGCTGGCAAAAGTCGGTTAAACAATTTCCTTCGGGGTCAACCTTCAGGATCAATAAAGATTTGTTGAATTGAATTGAAGTGGTTTTCTGCATGTGTGGGTAACGACTCCACCGTGGTTCACTGGAGTCTCACAGCTTTAGAAACGTCTCTGTGACCCTGTCAGGCTGCAGATGGTGCTGTGATGTGCTGCTGTCTGAGGTCTTTGTCCTGAGTGTGGCAGTGAACATGAACTCTGTCAATCACATGAATTCATTATTGAAACAGGGCGTTACTGTTCCACACAGGAACAGGTAGCTTTGGATTACTTTTCCCCTTAAAACTACACTTTGTGTTTCATCTTTGTCTAACATTAAAATCTGTATCTGACAGAATTCACGGAGT
This sequence comes from Diplotaxodon limnothrissa, assembly GCF_057381915.1. Taxonomy (NCBI): domain Eukaryota; kingdom Metazoa; phylum Chordata; class Actinopteri; order Cichliformes; family Cichlidae; genus Diplotaxodon; species Diplotaxodon limnothrissa. Next base: position 39,361,077 of record NC_140606.1, on the reverse strand, counting down.
GACCAATTAGCGTTGTGCCTTTTGTGCAAAGTACAATATCGTGTCTGAAATGTAGAGAACAGTATGCAACCCGTCTGCAAGCTAACACACAGCACAAATACAAACAAAAACAGATGTTTAAAAAAAACTTTACGGCGGCCGTGATGTCAGATGCTTTCAGTTCACGATGACTTTTGTTGAAAACCTCACAAAGACAATCTTATCATTAAGAGAATAAAAGAAATGTGAAGAAAAATAGCAAAAAGGCTTCTGTGTCACATTCCCATGAATCCAGAGCTCCTCCTTTCCCTTATCTTTGCCTGTTTCTCCCACTCTCCCCTCCCCTGTGTGCAGATGTTGATCCCAGTAGGCGTGTCTTCCAGCTGCAGCAGCACATCTGTCACTCATCCTCCGTGTCCCCGACGTTTCCTCTCAACCTTCACCTCATCGTTACAGCTACGGGACGTGGTGGCTTCGGACTCGCTTTAGCTTCTATTTCTCGTCTAGTTTTCAAGCGACGCAACTGAATCCAGACTCGACCCGCCCACCTGCTCCTCTCTGTGAATGTTAGGTTCTCGTGGTCTGAGTCTGTGCTCGGTCCTTGTGTTCATTATTAAAACGCTATCGTTACATCACCTAGGGCTGTGCGATATGACCAAAATCTCATACCCCGATATAAGACATCTATCGTCTGATAACCATATAAATCACAAAAATGTAACATTTTCTGTAAATTCTGTGAATCTCGGGCAGCTCGACTTGTGTGAAGTGTTTCCAGCTGGGTGTCGTGTAGCTGGAGTCGAGTGTTTTAACCGATGCATGAAACGATACATTTTTAGACATAAGTTGTAACGGCGGCGTTTTCTTTGTGAGTATTTATTGCAAACCGGATTCCAAAAAAGTTGGGACACCAAACAAATCGTGAATAAAAACTGAATGCAATGATGTGGAGATGGCAAATGTCAATATTTTATTCAGAAGAGAACGTAGATGACAGATCAAAAGTTCAATCCGAGAAACATTTGAAAGGAAAAATATGTTGATTCAAAATTTCACGGTGTCAACAAATCCCAAAAAGTTGGGACAAGTAGCAATAAGAGGCTGGAAAAAATAAATTTGAGCATAACGAAGAGCTGGAAGACCAATTAACACTAATTAGTAGGGATGGGTATTGTTTAGGTTTTATCCGATACCGGTGCCAAACCGGTACTTTTGAAACGGTGCCGGTGCTCAAACCGGTGCTTAAAGAATGGAGAACACAAACTTTTGTAAAAAGATAACAATGTTAGCCTTTTCTGCAGCTATAGGGCATATATGGCATCACTCCTGGCTGGAAGCAGTGCTTAAACAATGGAAAAAACACAAACTTTGTCCAAAAACCTCTCATGTTTAGCTGTTTTCAGCTTTTTCTTTGGTCATTTTAGCCTTTTTGGCCAGGGTGAAGGGAGTATCTGCCATCAAACTGTTAAGTGACGGCTGTGTGCAGACAGGAATAGGACCCAAGGTGCAGACTCCAGAGACAAACTTAAACCGAAACAGCTTTAATGCTGAACTCAAACATAACATAACTGGAAAACATCAAAAATAAACTAACACCGGCAGACTGACAAAACACACAGCAAAATAAACGGTAGATCACGACACAGACACAAAGAAACACAGGGCTTAAATACACAGAGGGAGCAATCAGGGAATGGGTAACGGGAGGGAAACACAGCTGGGGCAAATCAGAACTGACGAGACAAGGAAGCGTCATCTGAACATACTGAGATAAGACAGAGACTTCAAAGTAAAACAGGAAACACAAAACACAGACTGAACAAAGACACAGACTCACATGCAGGCACTACAGAGGGAACAGAGATGTGGGACCAAGGCAGACACAGACACTGACTGGACACGGGGATATAACAACTAAGGATACACAGAGACGCGAACTAGACAAGGGGATACAGCTGACAGGGGAGACAGAGCAACTAGAGAAGACAGAGACATAAACCACAAGACAGAACTCAAAGAAACCAAAGACTAGAAATTATAAATAATAATAAACTCAAAAACCCTGGGTCAACGACCCAGGCATCCTAACACAAACAAGAAGACAGCCGCATGTAGCTACGATGATGTTTGCTAGTTCACCTTACATGCATTAATGTAATAACGTGGTTAGCCTACTCAACGTAAATTACACACGAACAACATTAAGCTACTCACGCAGAGAAGAGCGGCTGCTGCTGCATCATCATCCTCATCACTTCTGCTACACTGGCAGGGCTACGGGCCAGGACTCTCCTCTTCGGGTTTTTGGGGGATGTTGCTAACTCCGGGTCCGATAACAGGCACCCGCAGTAGATGTGCTCGGTGTGAGGTCTCGCAGCAAGCTATCAAATACGGCGCATTTCTCGGCTTTTAAAAAAACGCTATACGTTGCCAGGTGTTTCATCGGATTCTTGGTGTTACCTCCTTTGACAGTATCACAGTATCAGCTTAAAGCACTTGTTGCTGCTGAGTTTGCTTATTTTGCTGTGAAGTACAGCCAGACTTTGACCGCTTCGCCTTGGGCATTTTTAATCTGTAGCTCTGCTCTAAAAGAACGTACGTACCTGGCCCCGCCTACTATCCTCTGAAATGTAAAATGATTGGCTAGAATCTAAAGTGTATCTCAGGAAGAAAAATAAAGCACCGAAATGTGCGCTGCTTTTCGGTCTGGTTACTACCGTTTATGACAGAACCGGTGCCATCATGGCACCGGACACCGGTACCCATCCCTACTAATTAGGTTAATTGGCAACATGATTGGGTATAAAAAGAGCTTCTCAGAGTGGCAGTGTCTCTCAGAAGCCAGGATGGGTAGAGCATTCCCACAATGTTGCACAGAAAGATAGTGGAGCAATATCAGAAAAGACTTTGCAGTTATCATCATCAACTGTGCATAACATCATCCGAAGAGTCAGAGAATCTGGAACAATCTCTGTGCGTAAGGGTCAAGGGCGTAAACCCATACTGGATGCCCGCGATCTCCGGGCCCTTAAACGACACTGCACCACAAACAGGAATGCTACTGTAAAGGAAATCACAGAATGGGCTCAGGAATACTTCCAGAAACCATCGTCAGTGTACACAATCCACCGTGCCATCCGCCGTTGCCAGCTGAAACTCTACAGTGCAAAGAAGAAGCCATTTCTAAGCAAGATCCACAAGCTCAGGCGTTTTCACTGGGCCAGGGATCATTTAAACTGGAGTGTGGCAAATTGGAAGACTGTTCTGTGGTCAGACGAGTCACGATTCGAAGTTCTTTTTGGAAATGTGGGACGCCATGTCATCCAGACCAAAGAGGACAAGAACAACCCAAGTTGTTATCAACGCTCAGTTCAGAAGCCTGCGTCTCTGATGGTATGGGTTTGCATGAGTGCGTGTGGCATGGGCAGCTTGCATGTCTGGAAAGGCACCATCAATGCAGAAAAATACATTCAGGTTCATTCATGGCTGCGTAGGAGAAGGATCCTGAAATGGCCAGTCTGCAGTCCAGATCTTTCACCTATAGAGAACATTTGGTGCATCATAAAGAGGAAGGTGCGACAAAGAAGGCCCAAGACGATTGAACAGTTAGAGGCCTGTATTAGACAAACTTGAGAAACTGGTCTCCTCGGTCCCCAGACGTCTGTGGAGTGTTGTAAGAAGAAGGGGAGATGCCACAAAGTGGTGAAAATGGCCCTGTCCCAACTTTTTTGGGATTTGTTGACACCATGACATTTTGAATCACCATATTGTTCCCTTAAAATGTTAACTTTTCTCAGTTTAAACTTTTGTTCCGTGATTTATGTTCTATTCTGAATAAAATATTGACATTTGCCATCTCCACATCATTGCATTCAGTTTTTTTCACAATTTGTTTAGTGTCCCAACTTTTTTGGAATCTGGTGTGTACACGGCGTGCTGCGGGGAAAAGCCCGTTCTAATGTTTGAGTCTAAGGTCTATTTGTTGGCACCTGGCGGCTCTTTTTTACTTCTCATCCGTCTCTGCTCTTTCACGTGATTCAGTTTATTTTGAAAAGTCTCAACAGGATCTTGAGCTTTATTGTGAAAGGTTTATGTGGAACATAAACAAGCGGACACGCGATGCTGTTACCGTCGTTGTTGCAAACGACAACGCATAAAAACAGGCGCTTGTCCGTCCGTAGTGTGGTTATATTAAATATAAGAGAAAGAGAGAACTTTAAGAAATGAATATAGCCACTGCAGTGACATCAGAACATGAAAAAATATTGCTGTAAACAGTTTATTTTGCGACACCACGAAACAAACGATAGTGTAAAATGAAACGATGTTTTTATATCGTCATCCGATATACATGGTTATATCGAACAGCCCTAACATCACCTGTCTTCACCTGCTGGCCATTAGACAGACTGCAGGTTAAGGCAGTCCTGAAAATCCTGCACCCAAACTTTGCACTCTAACCAGCTATTTGGCTGAATGCTGAAGACTAAAAACACATGTCTGCTCTGATCCTGCTCACACTGGAAAACACTGTGTGTGAGAGAAAGAGGGCTGGATGGCATGTGTTCATGTTGGAAGGAGAATATTTGTTTTCAGAGGAAATTCTGCAGAAATTCTGCCTGAACACAAGCAGAATGAATCCAGATGAATTCCACACTGGGACCATCACAGCGAGGCTGCTGTCAAAAACAAAAGCTGCTCCAAGGCTTCACAAAGCTTCTGCAGTCCCACTCAGTCATATTTTCCCTCATGGTTCTGATGGAGCTCATGGAGGAAGGGCTGCTAACTGTAATGTTCCCGAACCCTCGTCTATGTTAATGTGTAACACTGCAGAGCAAACAAACAGTCTAGAAACGAATTGTGTAAAAAGCAGTTGAAGCTTAGTTGCTCTGGACGTTAGCTCCGAAGCAACTAACAGAGATTTAATGAGCAAAAGGAAACTGTAGAGTTAAACATGAATCACTTCTTACAATGAAAGGTGTGTGTGTGTGTGTGTGTGTGTGTGTGTGTGTGTGTGTGTGTGTGTGTGTGTGACACAGAGAGAGCTGGAAGAATTCATGTTGGAAGCAGAACATTTGTTTTCTGAGGAAATTCTGCAGAAATTCTGTGTGAACAGGGTGAGAGGCGGCAGCCTGTCGCAGGGCTCTCGTGTATACCACATTTATAATTATAGATATAACTACTAGGGCTGCAACGATACACAAAATTCACGGTTCGATATTTTTTCGATACAAATAATGTTCATGCCTTTTTAATTTGTCATTGATTAAAATTATAAATATATATTTTAACTCAAAAGTACAGTTTTTATATGTAATGTTGCTGAAACAACAAACTAATTTAAAAAATAATAAATCTATCTGATGGAGGAATCCCTCGTCTTTGGAAAAGAGAGTTTATTACAGAGAAATGTCTCTTTCCAAAATAAAAGCTATACTATCCGCTTCTTCTGGGCCATATTCTCAGCAGCATATTAAACATATCATATTGTTGCGGTTTTTTAATTTGTTGCGTTTTTTAACAGGATATTTGCTAAATGGTCTTTGATCAGTGGTTGATGATCAATTGTCATAATAATTTGCATATTATTGATCAAGGAACTGAGCTCACAGTCATTATGCAGATGTCCTGTTTATGAGGTTGGAAACCTGCAGTCAGCTGAGACTGAACAAGTCACCTGGTGATGACGAAACGTTTGTCCCAGTGAAAACGTCCAGGTGAACAGTTGAACTACAGGGCGTCACAGCAGTTTACGACAGTTCGTATCGTGTTACGGTAGAGGTAAGCGGTGCAGCTGAAGTAAACATGCGGTAGTGTGAGAGAAGACTACGGTAAGCTATAAGCGTGTAACGTTGACTGTGAATGAAGGCGGTTTGTCTCCGTTAGCTTCCCCGGTTAGCTCGGAGCATTGTAGCTAGCGCCGCAGTGCTAAGCTAGCGGAGCAGCCGCGGTGCGTGTCGGGAAAGTTGAGCGGCCACACCGAGGGAAGTTTAGTGTCCTCGGCTCCAGCCTCAGGGCGCAAAAGCAGCTTGAAGTTATCGCGCCAGTCTCCGTTAAAACCTCTGACAGGTTTGAAGCTTCGCTCTCACAGAAACAAACTGGTTCATGGCTGAACTTCTCCTGTCGTTTGCTCAATAAACTCTCCCTTATCTACACTGGAGCCCTGCTGGTTTTACTGGACCGGGTGAAAATGTGGCTGCACTGAGTCTCCGCGTCCGTGCTGTCCCCTGACTGAGCTCCGTGCAGACCCCACAGGCGTGTTTCTCACCCCTGCAGCTCTTTCTCAGGTTGTTTCTAATGATGTCACATCGTTGTTATATTTTTCTATTTTGCGCTTTAAAAGTACTAATCTGCCGACTAACCTATCAGTGAAACCATTCACCAAGTTAATGTTTGCCACGCGTCCTCACTTAGCACCAGCTCTATGATTCAGTCTGAGCAGCAGTGACCCTGCAGCTGAGGAAGCCTCCACCTCATGATGCAGGAGATGGGACACTTGGGTGGAGCAGCTGCTTGGTGTTGAGTAGGTTCTGAAACACGGACAGGAAGGTAGAAAGTGTCTGCTCGGCTCACAGCAGCAGCAGCTCTGTCAGACCTTTGTCACTGTTCAGAGCTGTCACTTACAGAGGGCAGTTATTTCTTTAATGGTTGCTGTATAAACACAGTTGATTTGAAGCAGGAAGGAGGGTAATGTGACTTCTCTGGGAGGATGTGCTGGACTGCAATCGCTCCTAAAATAAAGGTTTGGATGTGTGACACAAACCATCCTCAGCTAAAGTGCTTTAAGTTTAGACGGCGAGCACAGAGATCGCTCTGCACTCGGGCCCACGCTTGGCTTCGGGGCCGGCCTCCATCACAGTGACTGCAGCACCGCGGTCGGTGTAACGCCTGTCTGTCGTCTGTGTTTCTGCAGATGGAGAATTACAGCAAAGCTCGCACCGTGGAGCAGCCGTGTGTCTGTCCGTTCCCCGGCCTCGCCGCTGACACGCCGGAAATCCACGTCAAAGATGGCAGCAAGATCCGCAACCTGCTGCGCTACGCTCTGAGCCGCATGGAGGCCAAAACCCGAGCGGCTGACGAGGAAGTACGACCTCAACCCGAGGAAGGCGGCGTAGAAGCACCGCAGGAGGCCCCGGGCCGGCCGCTCTGCAGACAGGTCGTCTTCACCGCGAGCGGGAAGGGCGTCTCCAAAGCCATCACGTGCGCGGAGATCGTGAAGCGGCGTGTGAAAGGGCTGCACCAGCTCACCAAGCTCCTGTACGGCACCGTGGAGGAGGTGTGGGAGCCGCTGGAGCCCGCCGCTGGCCTCGACAGCCTCACGGTCAGCAGGAACCTGCCTGTCATCTGGATCCTCCTCTCCAGAGAGCCGCTGGACTCCAACCAGCCGGGGTACCAGGCGCCGGGCCGCTACGACGCCCTGTGGACGCAGGCGGCCAACAGGGAGGAGGGCGGAGGGTTCAGCGGGCAGAGACCTGGACACAGGAGAAAGCGAGGAGGGGGCGGTGGCGGCAGAGGGAAAGGATCCGGCCGTCAGAGCGGTCGGTCGAGAGAGGCGGCCAAAGGACAGAGTTGATTCAGATTTCTGAAGCAGCTGCTTGGAGCTCGGAAACTTTGTCCTCCTGAAAAGTCGTAGCTGGAGACGCAGCTCTCATCACGGCTGCGACCACGAACGGGGAGTTTGTGTCCGTTTGAATCTAAGAAGAGCCGGTTTGGTGGAAACTGCACACGTCTGAGAAGATGACCTCACACGGAGGTCCCGCAGAGTTAAATCAGCTTTAAGTTTCAGAGTCCCCGAGTTTAATTTGTGTGTGAGCTGATAAGAAAGCAGGAGGCGAGTGTTTCTCACACTGAACTTTGCTGTTTGTAAAATAAAAACGTCTGTAATAAAACTTGTTTTATTTACAAGAAGAAAAAGTTTGTTTGTGGGTTATTAAAGTGGTAAAACCAGGTTTATTTTCTCCCTTTAATTTCAGTTTCTGGGATCACGGCTGAATTTATTTGTGCTCGATTAGCTTTTAATTAGCAACCAGCCGAATAACGTGATATAAGAGATGGAGAGGAGGCCCTGCTGTGCAGAGCTGGGGCCACATTTCATAATGATGCCGCTTTGCTAAACGTGGGCGATGCAGCTTCTCTGCACGCAGCTCGCCTTGACCTGACGCCTCCTTTGACGGCCACCCTCCCTAACGGGTTTGATCCTTTGCTCGTACCGAGGCTGCTGAGCTCTGGATAGCTTTAGCTACTTAGCCTTTCTTCAAAAATCAAGTGTCTGCTTAGGTTTGTTGTGTTTGAGCTCTCTTTGCTCTCAGCGTGGAGCTTCCACATTAGTGTGTCAGACGAGAGCGTCCAGACACGTGAGGCTGACCAGCTGGAGACGAGCCGCCTGATCGCTGCGTCTTTAACAACAGTTTCCTGCCACCCCTCTCTCTCTCTCACACACACACACACACACACACACACACACACACACACACACACACAGTGTGTGTAAGTGCTGAACCCACAAAATGTCAGTGCTCACATCAAACTGGCTCTCACAGGGAGCTTTTTTATTGGACTTCATTACTTGGATTTCCAGAGAAAACTGAGTTCAGTCAGTGCTTTGGATGTTTGATCCTACAGGCAGCCGAGGTCGCACACACATACTTTGTTCAGTGATCGAAACCTTACAAAACAGGTGATTTTAGGGTTTTCAATAAGTGCTGCATCTGCAGGAAGTGACAAAAACACAGCATGGGTTGTGGACTCTGCACTAGACTTACTGATCCGTCCTCCCCCGAGGAGCTGCAGCCCTCTGGTTTCCTTACTTGGTGGGGAACTCGAGGGCCGGTGTCCTGCAGGTTTTAGATGTGTCAGCTGGTTTAAACGGCTAAATGACCTCCTCAGCATGTCTTGAAGTTCTTCAGAGGTCTGGTAATGAACTAATCGTGTCATGCAGGTGTGTTGACCCAGGGTCAGATCTCAAACCTGCAGGACACCGGCCCTGGTAACTGTTGCTGGGATTTGGTGTTTTATAAATAAAGGTACTGGAATTGAATGGAGGACCAAAGCCTGGAGGTCATCTCAGGAGGTTGACCAGCTGTCGTCTCCTTTACAGATTTACAAAATCTAAATCTTTAATCCAAAGCAGGAGCCGAGCAGGTGGAGGCGGTCGGCATGGTGACGAAACCGGGTCACATGATGGCACATAAGGAGTGCCGACATGCAGCTGCCGGGCAGGTGTGTATGCTGACCAGGTAACTGAACAAAAGTGAAACTAAAGAGGGCGGGGACAGGAAGTGACACTGACCCGGGACCACAGAACCAAACAGGAAGTGGATTAAAAGAGAAACTGAGCTTGTTGAACTCTGCTGTTCTCCATACAAGCCTTTGAATCTGCCTCCCTGAGTTCAGCATGCAGGCTTGAAGCTGTGTGTGTGTGTGTGTGTGTGTGTGTGCGTGTGTGTGTGTGTGTGCGTGTGTGTGCGTGCGTGCGTGCGTGTGTGTGTGTGTGTGTGTGTGTGAGCAGTCTGCTGGTGATCCCGGTGGCATCTTGTGTTGCTCTTGATCCTTTTATCTCTTCGGTCGGCCTCCTCAGCCTCTCAGCTGCTCACAGCACAAGAGGATTACTCAGTTTTCCTGCAGCCGTCTGCGGCCGGAGTGGGGAATGGGCCGGTTTGGACGGGTACAGGAGGGGTTGGGGTTGCTCCTGGTCTTCTGGCTGACGATGGGGCTGGAGCCGGCTCAGGGTCGGCACCCTCTGCCCATGCTGTGGCTGATGCCGGGCAGCTCCAGGTTGGGCGGAGAGAATCTGACGGCAGACGTGGCTCCGGCTGTAAGACTGGCTCTGCAGGACCTAAAGAAACAACCGCCACCGCTGGGGAACTACGAGATCCAGCTCCAGCGGCTGGACTCACAGGTGGGTCTCAGACCCGGTGATTCGCTGCCTCTATGGGGGCACAACTCTGTTCTAAAAACTGCTTTAGCTTCTTGAAACCAGACGAGATGATTGAGCAACAGCACGTGCTCACCAGGCTCCAGCTCCTGCTCTCTGGTCCTTTTTAAACTCTAATGGGACAATAATTTAAAAAAGCGTGTTTTAGACCAGGAAAGTGTTACTGAGCTCAGAGCTCATAAACGTCTATGTAATTAGATAAGTCGCCATCTGCTGGTCATATAAAGAAAGTTAAAGATAAAGGAGGTTAAGCGTTAGCTTCACTCCGAAGCTGTGCCCGTGTTTATTTATCTGCAAAGGCTATTAAATATGGGCAATTTTCTAACTGATCTTTTTTCCCGTGTTGGAACAAATACGTCTGTTATTATTCTCTTTTTCTTTCACTGCAGAATTTCACACTGCAAAGCAAAACAGAAATAAATACACCAAAAATAGATCCGTAGCAGCAGATTTTACTCTCAGCCTCGTATCTCTGAAACTATCAAACATGCACGTTTTTCAGATGTGGACTCTAAAGCGACCACATGCATGTAATGAACAAACAACTAAAAGATCTGAACGGAAAAGGAAAAGTTATCCAAAGAGTTTCTTGATGCGTCATCCAGGTGAGGACGTCCCAAAAGTAATTCTGTTCATCTGGACGTTTTCAGTGATGTTACTGGAGCCGTTCCCCAGCTATCTGCGAGCGCTGCTCGTGACCTTTGACCAGTGGCCATGAAAATGTGCTTATTAATGATAAAGGAAGTGACCTCACAGCCGTCACGCTGACGCGGACACTCAGTAGAACCTGCAGTCAGCTGAGACTGAGGAACTTGGGTGATGATGAAGTGTTTGAAAACGTCCACATGAACAGAATCAACCTTTTTGGACTTCTAAAAATATTTCAGGTCATATTCAGGTCCATTTTTGGAAGCCTACACCTGGCACAGGTGGTGCTGCAAAGCTGAATGATGTTTCCGTTGAACCTCTGAGGCTGCTCCATGTTCTCGCAGCTGAAACATGCATGAACTCGACCCCGTGTCACATCTATTCTCACCTGTCTTCCAGTGCGACCCTGCTAAAGCGCTCAAAGCCCTGTTTGATGCCATGTGGGCGGGGCCGAAGTACCTGCTGCTGTTTGGAGGGGTGTGTCCACCTGTAACGGCGCTCATCGCTCGCGCTCTTCCGGCGCTCGGCCTGGTGCAGGTGCTGACCTCAGCCTCACAGTGGTGACGTAATGCAGCCGTGTATATGACAGGTAACTTCTGCTTTCCCAGGTGTCTTTTGCGGCCTCGGCTCCCGGCCTGTCCAACAGGAAGTTGTACAGAAACCTGTTCAGCACGGTGCCGTCAGACCGAGCGCTGAACCAGGCCGCCGTGAAGCTGCTGCAGCGCTACAAGTGGACCAGAGTCGGCGTGGTCACGCAGGAAGGACCCAGACTCTCCGAGGTGAACGTGGGGCGTAGCTTCAGCCTTAAGCATGCACTCTTTCTAATGCCCAGCAGGGGGCGCGTTTACCGTGAGAACATGAAACTACTGTGCACCTGATCTCTGACCTCACTGAACATCTTTCTGATGACCTGCTGGTTCTCCTAAGAGTCAGGAGGGCTGGAATTAATGCGGCGTTGCATTCTGGTTACCAATCCTTTACCGTGAGAGCGCGCGAGGTGGAGGTGAGAGGCCGGAGGACACGGCCTCTCACCTCCACCTAGAAAATCTAAGATCTCAATGATGAAAACAGCTGAACCTTCAGAGACAGGCTGTTGTAACCAGGGGCCGACGTCACAATAGCCATGTCCATCTTTTATATACAGTCTACAATGGTGACTCTGAAATAATGAAGATTTTCATGAAACTCTGATATCGTGGACTTAACCAACATCATCAGTGCCTCTTATATTTATTTCATTTCTCTGAATCGTAGCTGCACTAAAATCTAAAAACAGGAGCCAGGAGAGCACGATGAGCTCTGCCACTGCAGGAGAGTAGGAGGGGTGGATAATAAAACAATCTTAGTCGTGTTTTTAAAGAAAGAAATTCTTTGTTTTCAGATTCACGTGTGAGTACTTCGTCTCTTCTGCCTTTTATGTTGTTTCTTATTTTCAATGTGGGTCAAACTAACCGGCCGATTTAAGTTGAAGGAATCTGAACTCTGAGGAAACCTTTAAGGCTTAAAATGAACTTGCAGTTTTTTCACTTATGAAGTACTCACAGTACAATGAAGGAGAGGGACGGGTCTGTGAATGTTAGGGAATAACAGCCGTGGTGCGTCGAGCCTTCCTCATGACGAAGCAGCTGTGAGACGTCCGACTACTTTTATTTGTGCAGATGAAGAAGGATCTGATCAGACAGCTGCTGAGAGCCGGCGTTCACGTCGCCGTCACAGAAAGCCTCTCTGGAGACGTCTGCGGCCGCCTGAAGAAACTGAAGGTACAGGCGTCCCTTTACTTTTGCTCACTTCAGTCTCTTAGTGCCGTCAAAGCAGCTGAGCCTCATCCCAAACTCAAGGATTATTACTCGCTCTTATTTTGAAGGATGAGGACGTTCGCATCATCATCGCACAGCTGGAAGATGAGTCTGTGTCTGAGGTGTTCTGCTGTGTAAGTACTCTACAGAGCCAAAAGTATGTGGACACACTTTAAGGGCCTTTTAATCTTCCAGGGTTTCTGTAATAACATTTCTGGCTTTTCCAGATTTTAGCGTAGAAGCCTGTGATGGACACGGACCTGACCTGGTGGATAATACGAGCCTGTTGTCTTGTTTCCTCAGGCGTACAGACTGAACCTGTTTGGAGCTCGGTACCAGTGGCTCGTAGCTGGCGGAGGAGCAGCTGGGTGGAGGCTGGGGTGGAAGTTTTCTGGCTGTACGGCCAACAGCCTCCTGGTGGCGGCAGACGGGTCCATCCGGCTGCAGGTCCGAGAGCTCGGCAACGCCAACACGCCGGGAGTCTCTGGACGGGTCAGAAACAGTTTGAAACAAACATGCAACAGTTAGGCTTGTAGAGCCGCAGGCAGCGGCTTTAGGCCACTGCTCTCCCTCACACTGGGTACAAAAGATGGCCCCACTGATGCTTTTTGGCTGTTGGAGCGAGAAATGATTACACTGGGATACGAGGGAGGAGCTTTTTAGCAAACTGAACCTACAGACTGTGAGGGTTTCATCTACAAATGAAGCCAAAAACATGGGAGTCAAATTTATGGGCACTGACTCACTCAAAGTCGGCCTCAAGTGGTCATTAGTGGAACTGCAGGTTACGGCTTCAGGTTCCTCGCAGCCCCCCGAATCTGTGCAGGACAGATGGAGAGTTAGCCTGAAATACTAGTAATAATAATGCAAATATAATAACTTTTATTTAGATATAGCACTCTTCACAGAGAAGAACCAAACTGAGCTTTAATCAAAGGACAACTTTTGGACTTTTGATCATCCTTAGAATAAAGCAGGTCCTTTAATGGTGGCCTTGTCCTGCAGACTCCTCAGGACTACCAGGACTCCTATCTCAGGCAGCTGATCCAGGAGGGGTCAGAGGTCAGCTCGCTGCACTCCTTCGCCTATGATGCCGTTTGGGTCGTTGCCAAAGCTCTGAGCCAGGCGACGCAGGCGGCGAAACAGAGAGAGAAATACAGCCCTCGGAGGAACGTGACGGTCAGCGAGGAGGAGGTGGCGAGGATGTTGCTGGAGGCCGTGAGGAGCACGCGGTTCGAAGGAGTCACAGTGAGCAGACACACAGTAACGAGCGTCACTGACCACACGTGGTCATCAGGCCTTTCAAAACAGAGCGTAGACGTCCAGCTGAAAGGCTTGAAGACCAGCTCTCCTTTTTCCCGGTGTGCGCCTCACCGTGAACATGTTTGTGCTTTCAGGGTCCGGTTTTCTTTCGGAACGGGGAGAGAATGGCGTCGATCGAGCTGCTCCAGTTTCAAGGTGCCAAAGATCCCAAAGTTAATTTGATGTAAACAATGATTTCGTGCTATATCACCGTCAGTCAGTGATGAATCCATGATGTGTGTGTGTGCTCAGTCAGCAGTGGTGTCCTGGTGGGGGAGTTCAATACCAGCACCCAACAACTCCGCCTGATGCACCACCTGCTCAGGTTCAAAGGTCAGAAACTAAACTTACATTTTATTTTGAAAGGCATCAAAACTGGAAGAGATGAAGAGTTAAAATGAGCTGTAAATCGTTTGTTTTTGCTGTAAAGCTGCGGTGAATTGCACCGTTAAAGCCGACCTGCTGCTCGGTGACGATGAACCAAAGATAAACACTGATCAGATGTGCTGATGCTGCAGGTCCAGGACCAGCTACAGACCAGCCTGCTGTCCTTCTGCAGCACCGTCACATCAGCCTCCGCCTGTACATCGTCATATCATCGGCTGCCGGTGTGACCATCATCATCGCTCTGATCGTCCTTTTCTTCGTCATCGTCAACCACAAACGCCGGTACGACGTCTGTAAGTTCACCGACACGTTACAGCAAACAGTGAGAAACTGAGCGCCCTCTGCCCGCAGGCGGCTCGGCTCGGGCGGTGCATCCCAGGACGAGCTGCTCCTGCTGGGCGTCCTGCTCTCCTCCTCCTCGGTGCTGTTCTCCGGCCTGGACGAAGCCTCGCTGTCGGACTGGATGTTTGGGGTTCTTTGTTCTGTGAGTTCCGCCTGACCTGAGTCTTACACGGCGACCGCGAACTGAAAACACACAGCTCTGTCCCAGAAACAGCACGAGGCTGGAAAAATCGAGTATTCGTGGTTTGGAGTTTTTACCAGAGAGTTTGACTCAATCACAAAGACACGCAGAGCAGTTTTTAGCTCAGGGTGATGCAAAAAGGATTAAAGTATGTTGTGATGTGTGAACGGGGCTCCTTGAAATATTTAATAATCATAATCAATTATGAAAATTCCTCCTTAATATCTGTCTATCCATCCATCCCAGCAGGCACACCCTGAACTGGTCGCCAGCCTGTCGCACACAGAGACACACAACCATTCACCTCACATTCACACCTTAAACGGTGGGAGGGTGGGGGCGTACCCGGCCTCACTCCTGCCTCTGCTGGATGTTAGATGAACTGCAGTTTATGATTGCTGGAGGTTTCACTAACTGTGAGAGATGATAAATGATATTCTGGGTCCTGCAGGTCCGTCTGTGGACTCTCGCCGTGGGGCACACTGTGGGCTTCGCTGCGCTCTTCACTAAAACGTGGAGGGTCTACTCGGTGTCCAGCATCAATCAGAAGGTAAATCAGCTGCTACAGTCTGCTCGTAGTTTCTGAACTCCTGTGAGCCTCAGACTATAAAACTATGAAATCCCTGAAGTCTTGTTTCTGATTGTTTCTCTGTACGTCCCACAGCAGAGCCGAGCGCCGTCAGCAGGCTGCGTCCTATTCTGGTTATTCCTGGTGGACACGCTTGTTTTAACCTCCTGGCAAATCCTGGACCCCCTCAGATGGGTGGTGCTTCAGCACAACACAGAGGTCTTTAAATGCAAATATTTACTGTAAATCACAGCAAAGGGGCTGATGGGAAATGCATCTGAGCTTTCATCACCACTATTGTTTATCAGTCAGTGATTTAGTGAAAATTAGAAATAAAAATATATTTACTGTTTTACTGCTTTGAGAAATTCATCCATCGTCTGTCCGTCCGTCCATCCATCCATATCCACCCTTACTGCTGCTGAGTGGACCCTGGCCCCTGCTGCAGATGTAAACTGAAGATCATTTGTTTGTGTGGACTGACGCAAACCAACTGTTCTGGTCTTTCAGGGCGACGCTGCTGAGGAGGACGTCATCATCCGGCCGTACTCTGAACGCTGCAGCAGTGTTAACATGGAGCTGTGGCTCACTGTGGTCTATGGATACAAAGCACCTCTGCTGGTCAGACTCAAAGTTCTTATCAAATATCTGATGTTACGCTGCAGTTTAGGCCAAGTTGCAATCTTTAAGAACTACTATTATTATTATTATTAATAATAATAATACAGGCACACCCTGTATGGACCACTCTCCTGCTCTGTTTTACCACCTCTGCTTCTCATGTACAATGAACAGAGCCTTAGCACCAAATATAAATTGTTGCAGATGGAAGAAGTCCTTTTTTGAGCCGTCCTACCTCTATTTATTTTCTTCTTTATCTTTGCAGAGCCTCTTTAGCATCACAATAAATAAGATTTATAATAAAAAAAAACAAATTGTTTTTTTTTTAAATATAAGAACATAAGTTTCCTAACATCAACATTTCTATTCCTGGACGTTAAAACACATGCACAGTTCACTGAATAATGAGCAAGAAGAAAACAGTTTGTAGCCTCATTAGCACCCCCATGCGGCCATACTGTTCATCACATGCCATAAAAATAGACTTCGTCCTGGGCAAGTAGTATATATTTAAAAAAAGCAAATAAATATTTTTATGCTGATATTTAAAATGTGAATTTTATAAATTAGCATCCATGTAATTGGTTTTGAGACATGTGTGACAAATTAGAGGTTTGATTTATTGATAATCAATTAGAAAACCAATCAGTGATTGTGATCTCACAGATTTCTCAGTTTGAGTTTGTTTTGTGATAAGTTTCAGAACAAAAATAACAAAGATGCTCTAATATCAGTAATGTTGTAACTTTTCCAGTTTTAAAACTGTTAATCATCAGCTGATTGAAACCAGATTTTTATGGCAGCTGTGATCCAAGTTTAACAGAGTCCATCCAAGACAGAGCTGCAGGATCAGAGCATCAGCAGCTCATCATGAGGGTCACTGGATTTCTGCGCTTTGATAAAACCTGATGTTTTGTCTTCAGCTTCTCGGATGTTTCCTGGCCCTGAACATCTGGACCGCAGAGGTCAACGAGCCGGCGGGCAGCGGCAAACACCTGGCGCTGAGCACGTTTGCCCTGACGGCGTTCAGCGTGTCAGGAGTGTCGGGATCGCTGCTGATGTCCCACAATCCTCCAGTTCAGTTCTGTGTGAGCAGCATCCTCATCCTCTGCTGCAACCTCTTCATCCTGAGCGGGTGGTTTGGACCGAAGGTCAGCGTCACGCCTCGTATTTTCATTCTTTCATTTAGACTTTGAGTCAAACGCAAACCCGCTGAGGGTAAAAGACTCACGATCGAGAGATGTCCGCAGTTTAGGTCACACCAACAGATGCTGCACATCTGGCAGGACCGATGCTGCGTGTTGGACTCTTGCTTGTTTTCTATGGCAATGAGCAAATGTTACCCAACGGGAGGCCATGACAGGCTGAAGGGCAGTCAGCTGTTAGGTCGCAGACAGATGCAGACACCACTGTTTTCGTGGCTCCTCCTTCATCACACATGAACGATGATGACTGACCTTTGTCTACTTGCAGATTGTGTTTGTGTGCTGGAGCGGCGGCGGCGGCGGCCTGCAGCGGGCGTCCGGGCTGCAGGGTGATGCTGCACAGGAAGATGAAGATCAGCTGAGCAGGTTGAATCAGCAGCTCAGGAGTGAAAGTGCACAGGTGAAGCGTGTCAGCTGCAGCGAGAGAATAGAAGCACAACACAGAAGGAACAGTTTTATAACCGACGCCTGTTTTTCCTTCCTTCAAATTAAATTTGATGACGTTTGAAGATTTGGCGAGCTTTTTCTCCACTTCCACTTAGATCCATAATTAGTTGGACAAAGACAGTTTTTGTCGTTTTGCATCTGTACACAATCAAAACTATCAAAAACTTCTACCACACATAGATTTTAAATCTAATAATGAAGACGTGAGTGAAGTGCAGGCTTCCACAGTCACTGACGCTGAGAGTTAAACTTTACTGGACCAATGAGCAGCTTCACTTTGATCCTGTTATGTCAGGGGAAATGAAGCAGATAAAATCACTGATGTTTATTCAAAGTGTTGAATTAGTATTTTATCGCTTTCATACACAAACATCACAAAATGTAACCAAGCCAAGAACACTTTGAAAGAGGTGGCGTGTCATTGTCCGAGTCTACAAGCAGGAAACAGCTTCATGAAGTTCACAGCAAGCTGCAAAAGGCTGGTTACACTCACGATGGCGGAGGCAGCGTGATGATACGGGCATGCATGGCTGCCTGGAGCCAGCTCACTGCTGATTACTGCTGATGTGACCGAAGCAGTGGGATGAACTGTGAAGTGCGCAGGGCTGAACTCTCTGCTCACATTCACACAGAGCTTCACAGTGCACGTGGATAACGAGCAAATCAAACTGCACAAAGCAACCCAAGAGTTTCTCACGGCATGAAATGGGGTTTTCTTCCATATGCAAGTCATCCAGATGTTCTTAGTGCAGTAGAGTTATTAAATACAAAAATGAAGGCAGAGACACACAAACCAGCTGAAGGTGCTGCAGGAAGAACCTGCACTGCCTCTGAAAACAGAGATCGGTGTAAGAAAATGTCTCTAATTACTAAACAGTTCATGCAAAGTTTTTTTTTTAATTCCTTAAATTAAAGTTGAACATCTGGACTTTGATCTGTTATTTAAAACTCACTGTGGTGGAGTAGAGAGGCGGAGCTATAGCAAATTATAGGCTTAAGCGTGTTTAACTACTTAAATGGAGCTTCACTGAGACAGTCTGTCTCTGTCGCTGTCTGCGCTTCATTAAATATTGGTTGGATTTTAATGTTTTATTCCCAGATGTGCATTTTTACGTGTGTGGTTTGTTTGTTTGCAGCTGGATGTGGAAATAGAAATCATCAGAATGGAGCTTTCTGAGACATCGGGGACGTTTCAGCGTCTGATGAGAGACAAACACGGTAATCATCACTCGCTCTGAGAGTTAAACATATGTACTCTGTCAGTGTGTGATTCCTGATAAGTACATAAAAGCATTTTTCCCGTGAAGCAGCCGAAATCGGATCAGTGACTCATGAAGCTCAGATCTGTGCGAAAAACAGAAGCAGCGAGAGCGAAGCTTCGACCCTGAAAGACATCAACTCACCCGAACAGTGAGTCCAACACACAAAACACCTGAGGGAAACATAGCAAACATTTTCTTGCTCATGTGTAATTACATTGACATTATCTGGAAGTCCCACAGGATCTTGGCTCACTGAGCACGCGGTCGGTTGGGGCCATCTTCCTGATTTACTTGTGTATGCTAGTTGTCTCATCCTGTGGTCCTGACGCTTACTGCCTCCACGTCCTTCTTTTCACTTAGCGTACAGCCTCAGGGTGCTGGCTTTAGGGTGAAACCCTCCACGCATGGTGAGGAGCTTCCTTGTTTTGATGTTAGTGGCGTCTATTTCAGGACCTGCCTGACCCTCTGCAGGAACTTGGTAGTTGCAGCTTTCCTAGCGGCCTCTTCATGGTTCCCATCTACCTGTGGGATGCCCAGGTACTTGTAGCTGTCCTCTATGTCTATGGGATTGCACTTCTGGAAGTTTAGAGTATCTTCCCTCTCTTTGTTACCATCCGACTACACTTCTCCAGTCCGAACGACATTCCAATGTCATTGCTGTATAGCCTGGTAGTGTGGATCAGTGAATCGATGTCTCGTTCACTCTTGGCATACAGCTTGATGTCATCCATGTACAGGAGGTGGCTGACAACTACTCCGTTCCGTAGTCGGTATCCGTAGCCAGTCTTGTTAATGATCTCACTGAGGGGGTTCAGGCCTATGCAGAACAGCAGTGGGGACAGAGCATCTCCTTGGTAGATCCCGCACTTGATGGTGACTTGTGCTATGGGCTTGGAGTTGGCCTCTAGTGTTGTACGCCACATCCCCATTGCGTTCCTGATGAAGGCTCTCAGGGTCCTGTTGATCTTGTACAGGTGTTGGCATTAGGCAGTGAGGGGCATCGAGTCATGGGCCTTCTTGAAGTCAAACCAAGGCAGTGCACAGGTTGGTCAGTCTGGTCTTGCAGTCTTGGGTGACTGCTCGGTCTGCTAGTAGCTGGTGTTTCTCCATCCACGTATTGAGCCATGTGTCTGTTCATCCACTATGATGCCTCGCAGGTTCTTCCACATGGTCCTGAGTCAGGTTATTGGCCGGTAGTTGGATGGGCCAGTTCCTTCTGGGCTCCTTTGGCATCAGGAGTGTCCCGCCTTCAGTTAGCCATTCCAGGCGTCTCTCATTGATTAGCAGGCAGTTCGTTTGTGCTAATTGATGCTAATGGAGTGCAGTCAGCTTCTTTTGCCAGTATAGGTGTCTGTCAT
Source organism: Diplotaxodon limnothrissa (assembly GCF_057381915.1). Classification (NCBI taxonomy): domain Eukaryota; kingdom Metazoa; phylum Chordata; class Actinopteri; order Cichliformes; family Cichlidae; genus Diplotaxodon; species Diplotaxodon limnothrissa. The sequence continues at coordinate 39,341,047 of NC_140606.1, read as the reverse complement.
GTCCAACTCATCATACTGGAGACCCTTTTTGGTATGTCTGCCACTGTGATGGTTACTGGTCCCTGTTCAGGGAGGTTGCCATGCTCTGCTCTTAGATCCACTAAGGCCTTCTTGTTATGTTCTGCGTCCTTCACCCATATACTCTTCCAGTATTGCTCCGTCTCCAGCCTCGGTGGTGTTGTTCTCATATTGGTCCCCTGCCACTGAGAGTACACCTTGGACGGGTCTGTGGAGAACAGCTGGTTTATTCTCCTGCTTTCCATCTCTCTGGCGCACCGCTTTAGCCAAAGCTGTGAGTCTTTGTTTGGCAGTTTCCAAGGCCTCAGGTATGGACTGCTTGCTGTACTTCTTAGGTGTCCTTTTCTTCATCACACCTTTCTGCAGCTCTGATAGCTGACGAAATTGCTCCGTTCTACCTTGATCCTGGCCTCTAGTTTCCTTCTCGATGCTACTCCTTGTGACTGTTCATCAAGCATCTCTGTGAACACTGGCTCCCCCTTGCTGTAGAATTTGTGTTGTACCTTATCGACCTCTACTTGTGACAGCGTTTACATCTTGCCGATGTCTGTACACCGAGTTACCAGATGTTTCGCCGTCAGTTTGCATGTCGGGTATCAAATATTCCAGAGATCCCCTTCATGTAACCCCTTCTGCTGGGGTTACTTAGTCGCATTCCCACAGCGCCCTGTCCTCATCTGAAGATGAACATATTTCTGTGAATAATGACATTTTCCAAATTTCAGTGCAGTTTTCTTGCATAAATATAAACTTAAGCCAATCAGTGTCCTTAATAAATGTATTTAACAGAAAAATGACACATTAGAGGCGCGTGAATATTTGAAGTGGAAGAAGATTTACTGCTTCTCTTCCTGTCTGTGATTTCTGTCAGCATGCGGCGCCGCCTGTCGGTCCAGCTGCCCATCCTCCATCATTCCTACCTGCCCGCGATCGGTGGCGTCAGCTCCAGCAGCTCCAGCCTGTTCGGCAGCCAGGAAGTCTTTGTCGATCAGCACAATAACTCATTGTACACCTGATGGCAGGAAGCTGCAACTTTGACCTCCTTGGGAAAGAAATATGAGACTTTATGCTGCGCTTACACAAATCAGCCAGAACATTCAAATCACCTGCAAATATTTTAACCTCGGTGTTTGAGGTGTGTTGGGGAGGCTGCTGCCATCTGGGAGTGCCACGACCACCGCACTGTGAACCCAAACGCCCAAAGTACTTAAATAAATTAAGTAATGTAAACTTGATTTTTAAAAAACATTTAGTTCATTTTGCATTTTGTTCAATTTAAGTTTAATTTAACTTATTATTTTTAAACAAGTTCAACTATTTTGCATATTAAGTACCTGCTACTTAAAAAATTAAGTTAATTTACTGATTTATTTAAATGATATGGCAGTCATGTTTGGAAGGTTTCAGGTCAGTTTGACCCCAAACATAAAGACATTAGAAGGCAGGAGTCTGACGTAACAGCTGGACTGATTCTGAGAGGAGACAATGGAATAAAAGTAAAATGGCCTCGACGTTTTTGTGTTATTGCTTTGTTGTTGTTTTTGTGGTTGCTTTTATTTCCTCTTTCAAACATTACATAAACATTTAAAAAAACAATTTCATTTAAAAATAATGAATTTGTTGGGCATTTAAAAAATGTGAGTGTTTTATTTACATTTAAAATGTTTTCAAATTTTCTTTTCTTCTAATAAAGAAGTGAGGTAATTTCCTGTCAGATATGAAGCTCCGCCCACTCGTCTGCAGTTGATAATTTTGAAATGTGAGTGGGCGGGATTGAAGACTCATCTGGAAACACCGGCACTTGTGATGGGAATTCTGGGGGGTTTAGGGAGCCGGCTCTTTCAGCTCACAACCGGCTCTTCAGGTTGTTTTGTTGCTTTAGTTAATTTATTATCAACAACAATATAAAATTATCCACAAAATGAATATTTTTTCTGAATCCTTTAACATCCGCAACTGAAAATAGTTGGAAATAAAGTGCAGTCATGTTTGCAGGTCTTTATCAGCTGAGTTCTGTCTTGCTGGGTCTCATAGAGCTCTGGGTTGGTTTAGGTGGTTGTGGTGTGTACTGCAAGATGCTCCAGATGCAGCAGCAGCAGTTGACACACTGGCACCTTCATTGATATCACACTCAACTGACTGTGTTTTATCTTCCCCTTGCACTGATGGGTGGACAGCTCTCAGGTGCCTGCGCAGGTTGTTTGTGGCTCTCTATGATATCCTTTTCTTGCAGACTCTACACTCTGCCTGCTGTTAATGAAATTGAAACGGTTCCAGATTTTGCTTCTTTTCTTGATGTCGCTCATTTTCTCTCGTGGCACCGTTAGCTACCAGGTAATAAGCTAATAATGCAGCCACTTCATATGAAACTGGAGTGATGTGATCATGACTTCTAACAGCTGTTAAAAGACAAGCAGCTGCATTTCGGACTAAGTGTTCAACGCTCAAATAAAGAGAGCTGCAGAGGTGATGAAGGCATGAATATGTTTTTCTAAACCTTTAAGAGAAAGATGAGGCTTCGTCTTGGCAATTTCAGGTAGATGATAAAAACAGATCTTCTCACCTGTGGACACTTTCTTATCTAATTTCTAAGAGCGATTTAAAAACACTCTGAAATTCCTTGCAGTCTGGGAATGATGACAAGCAGGAGGTGGTACACCACACTAGGAGGAGTATTCTCTAATAGCAACAGAAAAAGACCGCTCTGACAGGTATGATTTAAACCATCATAAAACTGTGACTCAAGACCAACAACGTGTTCAAGTCACAATAAATGAATGTTATGATCAACTGTGTCAAAGGCTCAGCCAAATCTGAAAGGACTAAAACAGCAGAACAACCTGAGCCAACAGTAAAAAGAAGGTCAATACAAACTCGTAAAGGTGCCGTCTCAGCACTGTGACGAGATTTAAAACCAGACTGGAACTCTTCAGAAATGTCACAAAGTGCCTGAAAACAACCTCTTCCAAAATCTAGGAGTTTCCAAAATTGGCCTGTAGTTAGAAAGAACATTTGGATCCAGATTTTTGTTTTTTTTGGTTTGCACAACAGCATGTTTGAAAGCAGCTGGTACACAACCTAATGACAAGGAAGCATTAATTAAAAGTAAAATACTAGCCCCAGTAACATGAAGAGCTTCCTTGAAAAGGTGGGAAGGGAGGACATCCTGAGGGGGATATGAAGGTCTTAATTTATGGGCTCAAATTGTGGTCATAAATATTTTGTACTTGTAAATCAGGACTTGTGTGTGAAACTCTGCACTCAAGTTTCAAGTTACAAGTACGAATTTTGACCCTATTTTTCTTCCTTTCGTCTGATTGGCCAATGTCATGTCAATCATAAATTTAACTATCCAATCAGAGAACAGATGGGTTTGGCTTTTTTGAACTGCAGGTCCTTGAAGGGTGATACAGTTTGAAGCTGGAGGATCTCTATATAAATATCCGATAGCAGCTAGGTCCCCTAACTTTCAGCAGCTGTTGAAAGGATAAAGTTGTGCTATATCAGTGGTTAGAAATACATTATTACTTTAGGATTAGTTTAACACAAAGTCAGGGCTGACCCGGGACCATGGCTGTGAGTCACAGTGCGCAGCATAAAAGTCCTTTCACATCGGACGCAGCATGTGCTGCTAATGCTAACTGCTAACTAAAAGCCAAGGATCCAGGATTTGTTGCTGGCTGCTGGGCTCTGTGTGCAGCAGCTCTACCTGTACTAGATGCACCTGCTCCTTGTCGTTTCTATCTCTGACTTTATGTCCTCTACAAGAGTTTCTGTTTCTTTTTGCTGGTTCTTCAAATGTTCAATAAAAACATGTATGCTAATTCATAATGAAGAAAGCTTTGTAAGTATCCCCACTAGTGAAGACTGTCATTTCCACAACACTGCCCCCCTGAGGTTCGCAGCGCTGTTGAAAAGGCTGTGGAAGTCCCTGTATTAAACACGCAGACCTGTGACACAAAAATCACCAAACTCGGACGACCACAGACTGTTTTCCTTCGTGGTGATGAAAGAAAACGCTGGGCTGGCATGTAAAAGGGCATTTATTCCCTTCAAAGACCTGAAGCTCCATGAAACCCTCCTCCAATAGCCAAACCCACCTGTTCTCTGATTGGATAGTTAAATTTGTGATTGACATGACATTGGCCAATGAGATGAAAGGAAAATTCGTACTTGTAACTTGAAACTTGAGTGCAGAGTTTCACACAGATTTTTTTGGCTAAGTCCACACAAATCTTTTTTACACACACAAATCCTGATTTACAAGTACAAAATATTTATGACCACAATTTGAGCCCATATCAATTCACTGATTACTTCCTGTAAGACAATGAAAGTCCCAGACTGCTGACAAACAGTAGAGCACTTAGAAGGTGGATCTAGGTCTAACACTGAAGTATTGCAAAGTTATCACAAAGTGCAGAGGAAGCCTCTGTAGGAACAGTGGCACCAGGGTTAATTACCAATATTAAAGAGAACTCGGGGCTTGTGAGTGTTGGTAGAAAGGACGTTGGACAGAAAAGCAGATTTTGCAGCTTTAAAAGTGACCTGATATTTTGATAAGTAGTCGTGTAGGATGCCCGAAGACACCTGGAGTTTGTCCTTCTTCTACTTTCTCTCTGTGTGACGACTGAGAGTGTAGGTGGGTTATTCCAGCCAAGGTTGATGATTTACTGCGTTTAGTCCTGAGCGGAGCAGCAGAGTCACTCATCCTAGAGTGCGTTAGGGTTACAGATCAGCTAGCTCTTTAACGGGTAGGCTGGCATCGTAAAGAGCAGAGATAATGAAAGGAAAAGTGAACAGCGGTCAATGCATTTAACTGACTCGCTGTTCAACTCCGGATTACACAACATCATATTAAGCATCACAGGGAAATGATCCCACAGTCTTTGATTTCAAACATTCAGGCCATTTGACAGCACCAGATCGAGTGTGTGACCTTTTCCATGAGTTGGCTCGCTCACCCACTGAGTGTCGATAAGGGCGAGGAAGGCCTTTTAAATCACCAACAATTAAAACATGGTCATATCCTGGATCATTGTAACTCCTGTACTACGGTCTTCCCTCTTCTCTTCTTCTTAGACTGCAAACAGTCCAAATGCAGCAGCCCGCCTCTTGACTGGTACCAGGAAATTTTGCCATATTACCCCTGTCCTAGCTAGCCTGCATTGGCTGCCCATAAAGTACCGTATTCAATTCAGAATATTACTCCTTACATTCAAAACTATTAATAAATTAGCACCAAGTTATCTTAGTGAACTTCTTAAGCCACATACTCCTGCTAGAACACTCAGATCTGCCACTCAACTACTTCTGACCCAACCCAGATCTCGGCTGAAGTCTCGGGGTGACCGTGCGTTTGCTCCGGCTGCCCCGGTACTGTGGAATAACCTTCCTCTCGACCTCCGCGCATCTGATTCCATTGCACTGTTCAAATCACGACTAAAAACCCACTTATTCAATCTTGCCTTTCCCTCTAGTTAATATTTCTTTTATGACTTTATAGCATGCACTTTTATGCTCATTTAAATTCTTGCTTGCTCTGTACCTGTTGCTTTCCTGTGTGTCACTGACAGCTACCTGCTTGCATACTTAGTACTTGCTTTGGTCCTATTTCTATTATCCTCCTCCTATACTCTATCTTACTTGTTAAGCACCTTGGCATACCCTTGGTTTTTAAGTGTGCTTTATAAATAAAGTTTATTATTATTATTATTATTATAAGACTCCCCAGCAAGTCAGCAAAATCAAGATTAATATCCTTAAAGCATTTCAGTGGATGATCCACCACAGTGCAGCTGTGGAGTTCAGTCACAGCTGGGGTAGAAAACAGGTGAAAGTTCCCAACAGTGAAATTCATTTTTAAATATTGAAGCTAGACCTCCACCTTTACCAGAGAGATGAGAAGTGACCAATCGGGAGGAAGGAGTTCTGAGAAACAAGAAGACTCACCAGGTCGAAGCCGAGTTTCTGTCAGGAATATAAAATCGAGTTCTGACAACATGAAAAGCGATCTGGTGTTTAACGGGGACAATCACAGCGTGATCACATCGCTGCTAACAGGAGCAGGCAGATTCACACCACCTCTGTAGGATGCACCCACCGCCATAGAGGTGGAGGCAGGGCAGAGGGAGTGGAACGGGGTGGATCCGTTAATGAACACTGAATCTGTATCTGGACCCTTTCGATGTGGAGCAGCAGCGGCTCTACTCTGAGCCCCTACCAAAAGGCTGAACTCCTCCCCCTATCTCTAAGGAAGAGGCCAGCCAACCTTCGGAGGAAGCTCATTTCCACATCTTGTATCCGTGATCTTGTTCTTTCGGTCACTACCAAGAGCACTCCACCGTTTTTGAGCTGAGGACCATGGCCACAGATTTAGAGGTGCTGATTCTCATTCCCAGCCCTTCACACTTGGCTGTGAACCACTCCAGTGCGAGCCGAAGGTCATCACCTGAACAGAACCACAAACAGAACCACAAACAGAACCACATCATCTCCAAAAAATTCAATTCAATTCAATTTTATTCATATAGCGCCAAATCACAACAAAAGTCTTCTGAAGGTGCTTCATAGATACAGAGAAAAACCCAACAATCATATGACCCCCTATGAGCAGCACTTTGGCGACAGTGGGAAGGAAAAACTCCCTTTTAACAGGAAGAAACCTCCGGCAGAACCAGGCTCAGGGAGGGGCGGGGCCATCTGCTGTGATTGGTTGGGGTGAGAGAAGGAAGACGGGATAAAGACATGCTGTGGAAGAGAGACAGAGGTTAATAACAGATATGATTCGGTGCAGAGAGGTCTATTAACACATAGTGAGTGAGAAAGGTGACTGGAAAGGAAAAACTCAATGCATCATGGGAATCCCCGGCAGCCTAAGTCTATTGCAGCATAACTAAGGGAGGATTCAGGGTCACCTGGTCCAGCCCTAACTATATGCTTTAGCAAAAAGGAAAGTTTGAAGCCTAATCTTGAAAGTAGAGATAGTGTCTGTCTCCTGAATCCAAACTGAAGCTGGCACCTGAGATCCTGAGACCACCCAAGTGGAAACCTTCCACCACTTGGCTACACCTAGAAATTCTGTCCATAAAAATTATTAACAGAATCTGTGACAAAGGGCAGCCCTGGTGGAGTCCAACACCCACCAGAAATGAGTCTGACACACTGCCAGCTATGCAGACCAAGCTCCTGCAACGGCTGCATAAGGATCAAATGTGCCCGAAGCTACAGGCCAGACACCACATACTCCTGAAGCACCTCCCACAGGATACTCCGAGGGACACGGTCGAACGCCTTCTCCAAATGTTCCACGACCGGGACGAAAACCGCAGTGTTCAGTTTTACGTTTTATGTTATGTCAACTTGTTTCAACGGGAGACTTCTTAGCCAACAGGCTACGATACATCTGAGGAATGTTAAAAGATGCCCCCGTAGATGATCCCTGTCTAGACACAGAACAGGCATTTCGGACGTACTACTCATTGAAACATAAAATGACATGTTTGCTTTAAAAGCATCAACATCAGCTCCTCTCTGACAGCATGCTGGGAGTTTGTAAAAATCACTGGGTCTTCATTGATCACATGATCACACAAACATCTGGAACAGTCCTGACACACTAAGGAACAATAATATGAACAACTTCCCTGACTGGAGTTTTAAAGGAATTAAATCCTTGGAACATATATTCAAAGGAACAGACTTTATGCCGTTGCACAGATTAGTTGGACATCATGGGGTTAACAAGAACAGATCTTTGAATATCAACAGATTAAATCTATTATCCATTATAGTAAATGCCATCATGGTCCACTTGGGCAAATGTACATGTTGAGCATTTTGTTTGGCCTTCAGACAACAATTCTGATTTCCACACTGCCAGACAGGACAGTGGGTTCCCTGCAACAATCGTTCGTAGAAAAACGATTCCTTTCCCTGTGAGCTGGGTTTGCATTGTTTCTGATCTTCGTGCAGCGTGCACATCAGCCCCATACACACTGCTTTACTCTGAAGCTCATAACCCACTGACTCCTGTTTAAACCTGTGAGCAGAAAATTAGGGATAATTGTTTGGGACAGAAGCTTTGTGTAGGTTGTTTGTTTGCTTTTTGGCAGCTCAGGAAATTTTGAAGTCACGCCATCCAGCATGAACGTTGAGCTTTGGACGGGGACGGCTGCAGCTAAGCTGGTGAGGAGAGTTTAGCTGCACTGCAGGTGACTGTAGAAGCAGTTTTACCCAAACGAGTGCATCGAAATTCACTTACAAACTCTCGTTCACACCCCAAAAGCTCGCAGCTCATTGATCCAGCCCGAGTCCTTTCAGACTTCAAAGCTGCTCTAACTGTCGGGCTGACATGGACACGGACGGGATGACTCTGTGGGAACAGCCCGAGTTCCTCTGGCAGTGAGGGCCTGGGCTCCTCATGACTGAGGAAGATTCAGGAGCTCCTCACAAAAGGAAAAATGTTCATGGTGTTTATAACCTGCAGCTGAGGTGGACTTCAGACAGTAAATCGATGAATAAAACAGGAACATAAATAAATGATTAGCCCAGTAATCGCTCATGCCCTTTGGATGTCTGAGGCCCATCAAGGAGGAACTGCAGCTCACAGAAAACTGATTCTCTGCATTGTGCTGCGATGACCTGCTGATGATGAAAACTGCTGTTTGCCATCAGCAGTGTGGAAATCCCAGCTCGTCTGCCAAGAGACAAACACGAGCGCAGGGGGGAGACCGTCACGCTGTCGGGACTATAAAACTTCAGCTGCATGTAGCTGAGATATAATGTACGAATTGTGAACATTCTCAAAACTGTATTGTACATAGGTTATACTTTTTTATTGTGTGAACTTTATTTTTGTGGAACTAAGGTTCCGTGTGTTATTGTTGAAGTGGGACATTAATCAGTGTAACGCCACCTGCGGCCACATTGCGGGTGTGGGGTTTCCTAGCCAGAGCTGTACGGACTCCACACTGGTGAGGCACGCTTTCTGTAGCTCTTCTCCCTGTACTAAATTATCCATATAAATTCGGTGTATTTGTCTTTGTTAAGTATTGGCTCCTAGGGTTAAAAGCTCTCAAAGTGTTTTCAATCGCTTTGAGTGAGAAAAATGATATTTGGAACTGCGCTTTATCTGTTGTATCAGCCGTTTGTGTGGAACTGACTTGTGTTAAACAGGGTGAGGAGAAGCCTGCTGCCGCTGTGTGACACTGATTTTGCTGCTGCACTCTGTTTTATAGGTATGTGTAAATGTGTAGTTTTTGTTTTATGTGTATAACGAGCTCATGTCCCGAGGCTGTGCTCTGAGCAGTATCTTCAGCCATGTTGGGAAGAGTTAAAAAGTTGTTTGAATATGTATTATGCAATTGACCTATTTTAATGGGAATTTGAATGTTATACGTTATTGTTAGTGATTCCATAATTGTCTCTCTTTTACCCCACTGTAATATTTGATTTTGAAGTGGCGGTTGTGAAAATTATTATTTTGATAAGTTGTATTTTCTTTTATATGATGCAAGCAGAGCTGTACGGACTCCACACTGGGTGAGGAGAAGCCTGCTGCCGCTGTGTGACACTGATTTTGCTGCTGCACTCTGTTTTATAGGAATAAACCCTGTTTCCAGCCAGTCCGTGTCTGTTGTCACAACGCAGTCGACCATTTCACATCTGCTACATGCACGTCTGTGACTGAGACAAACCCGCGATGGCTTCCCTCAAAGCGCTGCTCTCTGCGCTGACCCTGCTGGCTCTGACTGTGGACGCCTCGTCTGGCCGTGAGTATTTCATTTGTTTAAGCGCCGTGTGGCTTAAAGCCGCTCGCAGTGGTGCTGCGTGATGTTTGTAGAGCATAGTTTCAATAAACCTCCCGTTTCCTTCTGTCAGCCGGGTACAGCAACTACAACTACGACCTGTCCGGTCAGGACCTGACCCGTCTCTACAACTCGCCGGTGATGACGGCTGAGAGGATGAAGAGGCCGCTGGAGGGGACGCCAGTTATACTGGGACCACTCAGCCACTCCGGGGTTCGGTCGGTCCGCACTGAACACAGAAACATTTCCACAAACAAACAGAAGTTGAAACCAATAATCTCAATGCTTTTGAAGATCTTTAGTTAGTTTGACTTTAATTCTGAAACATAACAAACAAAAATGTTCCCTCTGTGCCGTTTGACACTGTAAGTGTGGGAACTGAGGAGACTGTTACTGCAGAGTCACAGTTTCCTGTGCTTGCTTGTTTGTGTTTGTCGTATTTTTGTATTCAATAAAGCTCCAGATGTTTTCTTTGGATGGCGGCACAAACATCATACTGTTCCATTAAGACAACAGTGGAGCTTTTTTAATGCATATTCCAGTTTGTACAAACAGCTGAAACCCTTAAATGCATCGTTCTGATCACTGTGCTGTTGTGATTTCATTGTGCAGAAAGCAAGCAGATGTGTTAGACCAACTGAGGTCGACACGTCACATGTGCTGGAATAACAAACATTGTTCTGACAGCCGTCAACGTGAAAATCAAAGAGCAGCATCTTCAAACCTCTCGTTCTTTTGTAGGGTGACGCTAGATGATGGCTCTCAGTGGCTGATCCATAAAGGAGGCGGATTCGGATTATCCTCTCAGACGGTCGTGACTGATGCTCGACACATGAGCTCGGCCTGGACGGTAAACTTCAAACATACAACCAGCATGTCCATTTAATTACAGTCTAATCATAAACTCTGAAACGTGGCTCTATTGTGTTCAACAAGTCCACAAACAGTCAGGAAAAACAGACAAAAAAAAGTAAATACCTTCAGCTCGTTGCTGGTGTGTATACTGGTGGCCAACAGAAACCATTGGAACCAGACCAAAGTGAAAAGGAGATGTTTGGCAAAAACAAACCAAAACGAGATCCTGCAGACTCCCGATTACAAACAGACACTTTATTTCCTGCACGCTGATTCTTCTTGGAATTTGTGTTGACGTGAAACTTTCAGTGAGAGTTTTAATCCAAACATTTACTTTTGATTCTTTCTGACCTTCTGTCTCGTTTTTGTCTGCAGCCTGTCAGTTCTAGAGAATTCCAGGGTTCAAAGACAGTTTCAGACTTCGTGAGTGCTGGAGGACCCAACTACAACTTAGTCTCTGATAACTGCCACCTGGGATCCTGTCGAATGATGAACCAGTAAACATGATTCAAAGTTCCTGATAATAAAGGCCACCCTCACACAGACTGTGATGTGTCTTTTCTTCCACTTGGAGGCTCCAGACTTCACAACAAACACCCCACTGACTGTAAGCTTCAGACAAACGTCTGCACACATTCATATACACAAGAATGTCTACGGATCTCCTTTCTTAAAGGCGTCTCTGACACGAGGAAAGATGACAGTCTGCATGTCTGTGGGAACTAAGGTCCCTGCTGTGGAACAGAGACACCACCACTTCCTCTCTTCACATTACACTGACAGCTGTAACCCTGGATGTCTGTGGGCTTATGGGAAATGCTGTTCACACAGTGACTACTGAAAACAAGATGAAATTATATCAGTTCTTACACATGTCTGTGTGTGACTGAGAGCCTGTTCAGAGGATGGAGGTTTCATAAAATCATAAACGAATAAAACCTTTCAGTGTCAAACAGATTGGGGTTGATGATTATTAAATCATTATTTGGGCTCAGGGACCCCCGGCTTCATCAAAGCTATTAGAAAACTCCATCAGTAAGCAATTTAAAGATAAAGATAGCACCCTTAGGTCTGTGTTACATACATCCTGTGTTTTACCACATGTTTACCTGGAACTACAGAGGGGAGGAGCCATTCTGTACAGGTGAGGGAGAAACAGGAAGTATTCAGACTCCGTGATAGAGGAGGAGGAAAACCAGGTGAGTGTTCATCCTCCTTCTATCCTCAGTCTCCGAGTCATCTTCCTCTCTGCAGAGGTAAGAGAATCACAGCGATTCTTGTGGACTGAAACTCCTCGAGTTTTAGTTTGGCAGATGTTTCAAGTTATTTTACCCCTTCAGGAAAAAACATCATTAACACCTGCAGGGAGGCTTGTAGTGGACTCTGCCCCCTGTTGCTGATAGTAGGGTGCGCCCCTCACCTGGGGACAGGTAACTGAACACAGACATGAAGCAAAGTGGGAGGGACATTCTCACATTAAAACTAATACTTCTTTATTTACAAATGACATTTTTAAGATTTCATTTAATTTCCTGGCAGTTATTTCATGGCTCAGGCTTTGCAGGGCTCGAGCGTTTTGATTGGACGCCCCCTGGTGTCTGTGCTCGGTATCTAAAGTCCAAATGCAGAACTATCGATGAAGGCATTTATCAGCTGAGCTCAGTGGACACATCATACGATGAGGGAGTGTTCTGAGGGATCGGGTCAGATCTTAACTTGTTGCCATCAGGTGAGATGATTATCTGTCACCCTGTGAAAGTTTCTATGGGACGAACTATTGATCCAAATGACAGTGTATGGGAAAAATGTTGTTGATGACAGAATGGGGCGCTGGTGTGCAGGTTCCTTCACTTCACTGTGCATCCATGTCCTCCTGCAGCACAAACTCAACGTTGGTCTCACATGAATAACATTGCATGAACAGCACTGTCTGCATTTGATTACAAAGATATGCCCAGACACAAACTTAGGCCCACCTCTCTGAAGTACGTTATCAATGTGCACATCCTGTCATGTGACCACGTGGATTCCTCTGCCAGAGTCACGAAACTGTATTTCCACAGTCGACAGAGCAGGAAGTAGAAACACATCGTTAGTCCCATTTTCTTTTTCTTCTGTGGTCAAAGTCTCTGAGTCAGCTGTGCCTCTGTGAGCTGGAGGGGAAATATGGAAGGATCAGCTCAATGCTGGACTGTCTCTGGATTCATTATCCTCTGACCGTCACACTTCTTTGTCTCCCAGTCTTGGGCGCGAGTCTTGTACAGACTTGTTTGTCTGATTCTTGTTCTGCACTCACAGTCAGTGTTGTTGGTTTCTCTGTCAGACTGACTGAACATGAGCGGTTTGGAGGAAGACGAGGACACAGCAGAGTCTCCAGGATCCAGCCGTCTGTCTATGAAGAGCGATCGGTCCAAAAATCCTCCTCCAGGCTTCAGTACTGATCCTGGACCCTCAGGCAAAGAGTAAGAGCCTGTTTGTGCTGTAAACTGATGTCTAAGATGATTCTGCTGCTGTGTCTGTGAGAGCAGCTTCGCTGAGCTGCTCTCACAGACACAGCAGAGCTTCAGTGGGGCTGTTCAACATCAGTTTGTTTTCCAGCAGAGAAACTAGTTTGGCCTGAAAACATCAAACTCACTGAGAAACACATGATCGAGTTCTTCTGTCTGTATCTGTATGCAGCTCAACATCTGTGAGGATTTTTTGACTGAACTGATAACGGGGAGATGGGGCGTAGAGCGCTACATCTCTGCATCAGACGGAGCCAGCTGAGGTGGCATGTCCCACCGGGAGGGGACCCGGGACACGCTCCAGAGTCTATGTCTCTCGGCTGGCCTGGGAACACCTCAGTGTTCCCCCGGAAAAGCTAGAGGAGGTGGCTAGGAGAGGGAGGTCTCTGCTTAGGTTGTTGCCCCCGCAACCCGGCCCTGGGTAATATGACCCCGGATGGGAAAAGACTGGGAAAGCATAAATCTAGCAAATAGTTCAAATCGCCTCTGAGAAACAGCAGCACCTGTCGCAATAAGGACCACAGTTTGATAGAGAAGGTCTCAAGGGACTCAAGCATTCTTTATGGCCTGGTTTGGTTTGTATGTGTCCATGTACACACGGTTTGAATCAGTCTGAGGGAGAAGGAGCTCTGCTGCCTCGGTACTGTGGAGTGGAGTGAGTAAGATGGGCGGTCCATGATGGGATCAGTGACTCTAATGTCCCTCATCACTCAAATACCTCCAGATTCTGGCCAGTGATGGTTCCAGTCTCATGAACCAGTTTGCTGATCCTGTTACATGCTGACATCTTTGGCACTGATGCTGCCAACCCCCCCTCTGCACCACAGACTGGTAGACATGTATGTATATGTGTGTATATACAGGGAGTGCAGAATTATTAGGCAAATGAGTATTTTGTCCACATCATCCTCTTCATGCATGTTGTCTTACTCCAAGCTGTATAGGCTCGAAAGCCTACTACCAATTAAGCATATTAGGTGATGTGCATCTCTGTAATGAGAAGGGGTGTGGTCTAATGACATCAACACCCTATATCAGGTGTGCATAATTATTAGGCAACGTCCTTTCCTTTGGCAAAATGGGTCAAAAGAAGGACTTGACAGGCTCAGAAAAGTCAAAAACAGTGAGATAGCTTGCAGAGGGATGCAGCAGTCTCAAAACTGCAAAGCTTCTGAAGCGTGATCATCGAACAATCAAGCGTTTCATTCAAAATAGTCAACAGGGTCGCAAGAAGCGTGTGGAAAAACCAAGGCGCCAAATAACTGCCCATGAACTGAGAAAAGTCAAGCGTGCAGCTGCCAAGATGCCACTTGCCACCAGTTTGGCCATATTTCAGAGCTGCAACATCACTGGAGTGCCCAAAAGCACAAGGTGTGCAATACTCAGAGACATGGCCAAGGTAAGAAAGGCTGAAAGACGACCACCACTGAACAAGACACACAAGCTGAAACGTCAAGACTGGGCCAAGAAATATCTCAAGACTGGTTTTTCTAAGGTTTTATGGACTGATGAAATGAGAGTGAGTCTTGATGGGCCAGATGGATGGGCCCGTGGCTGGATTGGTAAAGGGCAGAGAGCTCCAGTCCCACTCAGACGCCAGCAAGGTGGAGGTGGAGTACTGGTTTGGGCTGGTATCATCAAAGATGAGCTTGTGGGGCCTTTTCGGGTTGAGGATGGAGTCAAGCTCAACTCCCAGTCCTACTGCCAGTTTCTGGAAGACACCTTCTTCAAGCAGTGGTACAGGAAGAAGTCTGCATCCTTCAAGAAAAACATGATTTTCATGCAGGACAATGCTCCATCACACGCGTCCAAGTACTCCACAGCGTGGCTGGCAAGAAAGGGTATAAAAGAAGAAAAACTAATGACATGGCCTCCTTGTTCACCTGATCTGAACCCCATTGAGAACCTGTGGTCCATCATCAAATGTGAGATTTACAAGGAGGGAAAACAGTACACCTCTCTGAACAGTGTCTGGGAGGCTGTGGTTGCTGCTGCACGCAATGTTGATGGTGAACAGATCAAAACACTGACAGAATCCATGGATGGCAGGCTTTTGAGTGTCCTTGCAAAGAAAGGTGGCTATATTGGTCGCTGATTTGTTTTTGTTTTGTTTTTGAATGTCAGAAATGTATATTTGTGAATGTGGAGATGTTATATTGGTGTCACTGGTAAAAATAAATAATTGAAATGGGTATATATTTGTTTTTTGTTAAGTTGCCTAATAATTCTGCACAGTAATAGTCACCTGCACACACAGATATCCCCCTAAAATAGCTCAAACTAAAAACAAACTAAAAACTACTTCCAAAAACATTCAGCTTTGATATTAATGAGTTTTTTGGGTTCATTGAGAACATGGTTGTTGTTCAATAATAACATTATTCCTCAAAAATACAACTTGCCTAATAATTCTGCACTCCCTGTATATACATATATGTAAGCTTACATGAGGCTGTACGCTAAGCGGAAGGAAGGGGGCCGGGGACTGGTGAGTGTCAGCACCACAGTCCAGGATGAGACAACAAACATCCACGAATACATCACAAAGATGGCCCCAACCGACCGAGTGCTCAGTGAATACCTCAGGCAGCAGAAACCCAAGAAAGAGGAGGGAGACGAGGAACCATCATGGAAGGACAGGCCCCTGCACGGTATGTACCACCGGCAGATAGAGGAGGTGGCTGATATCCAGAAATCCTACCAGTGGCTGGACAAAGCTGGACTGAAAGGAAAGCTCGAGAAATACCAAGAGCTGGAGAAGACGTGGAGGGTGAAGGTAACGGTGGTCTCCGTGGTGATCGGAGCACTAGGTGCGGTGACTCCCAGGCTAGGCGAGTGGCTCCAGCAGATCCCGGGAACAACATCGGAGATCTCTGTCCAGAAGAGCGCAGTCCTGGGAACAGCTGAGATACTGCAGGACCCTCAAGCTCCCAGGCCTCTGGTAGAGGACCCGAGCTTGAAGGATAAACCGCCCGCAGGGGCGAGTGGGGAATTTATTTATTTGTTTAATACACACACACACACACACACACACACACACACACACACACACACACACACACTGCTCGTGCCTATGGTACGACAACTTTTCTCCGTGCCCCTGGTACACTGCGCAGAAACACCTTGCCCCACACACACACACACACACACACACACACACACACAGAGGCAACAATACCAAAGTATTTCGAGTGCGTTACTGTCACACACATGTGAGACTCTTTTCTGCATATATTTTTGCACAGACTTCTGCTGGGCTGTGCAAAAACAAAACGACTGCTTGAATCAGTTAAGAGCAGCAAAAACTGTCCTTGGAAAAATAAACTGGGTAATTGAGTATTGAATATTTTTCTTGTTTGACCAACATTTTAGTGCATTTTTATTATAAGAATGTGAACATTGGTGAAGAGACGCACTCTGACCTCCAGGTCAGCTAAAACATGCATGAAACACAGTGATTCACCGCCCAGAGTCACACCGTCAGCAGAGCTGCGCACGGCGCCAGGGCGTCCTTAAAACAGCAGCAGTGCTGAAAAAGGTCGAAGGTACACAAGGAGGCCTCCATGAAGGAGAGATCAGACGAGTTCAAATCAGACGTGTTTTCGCGGTTCTGCATGTTCAGCCGCCGTTTCAGGTGACAAAACACTGACAGTCATCACTCACAAAATAATGACAAAAGAAAGAAAATGCAGGAGTTTGGATATTTCACGATCAAAATAATGAATCAGAATAAGAGGTGCAGCTCGGCGTTAGATCTCTTTATCTTGAGGAATCTCGTCGGTGCGACAGACGTGAATCGCGTTCGGTGTTAGAGACCTGGATCTTCAGAGATCAACCCACGGATGTCTTCACATAGTGAAAGAAGCGCCACTGTTGCTGGACCCATCCATCGAGCGCAGAGTGGAGGACATGTAGAAGTCGGAGGTGACTCTGGAGAAGCGGCGTGGGGCCTTTCCGAGACACCAAAGGTCCCTGAAGATCCTCCTGAACTGGTTCCTGAAGTTCAGCCCCACCAAGGCGTACAGCATCGGGTTCAGGCAGCAGTGCAAGTAAGCAATGGTCTGCGACGCTGTCAGGGCCATCTCCAGCATGTCCGCCTCATCACACGAGTACTCCTGAAACACGGTGACCGTGTTGTACAGCAGCACTATGTTGTAGGGCAGGTGGCAGATGATGAACACGGCCACAACCACCAGCATCTCCCACACCTCTCTGTGGTGCTGGAGATTCTTGGTCTTAAGCAGGGTGATGATGATGCCACTGAAGCAGAAGATCGTGATGAAGAGTGGCAGGAAGAAACCCACGCTGATCTGAGTGATGGGGACGTCCACCCTCACCGCCATGGCTGGGCCTTCAAACTTGAGCTCACAGACGTACGCAGGAGTCCTCTGGAAACCAGTTTGGTTATCATCGTCGAATATGATGTGATTCATGTGTGACGGCTCGTACCACTGATAGAAGTAGAAGGTGGGGATGGACACGAGTATAGTGAAGATCCAGATGATGGCGCAGATGATGGACCTGTATGACAGCCAGCGCCTGCGCCGAGCCTGGGCGATGGCGATGTAGCGGTCAGTGCTGATGCAGGCGAACAGCAGCATGCCGCTGTACAGGTTCACGCTGTAGGAGCCGCGCAGCAGCTTGCAGGCCACCTGCCCCATTGGCCACGACCACAGCTCGTTGTAGACAATGAATGGTAGCGCCAGCACAAACAGCAGGTCGGCGATGGCCACGTTGATCAGGTAGATGTCAGTCATGCACTTGATCCTCTTGTAGAAGGCGTAGGTGACAATGACCATGCTGTTCCCCACGAGGCCCAGGATGCAGAAGATGGAGTGGATGTACGCGCCGATCACCTTCACCACATTCGGGTTGTTGTGAAAAACACAAAAACCATCATAATCTAGGTAGTCACTGACATTATATTCATATTCATAGTAGGACATCTCCATGGTGTATGGTTGGTTGGACATCTCCGTGGTGTATGGTTGGTTGGACATCTCCGTGGTGTATGGTTGGTTGGACATCAAATCCTCTGCAGAGTAGATCACTATAAAGGAAGCAGAGAGTAAACATCAAACTACAGCAAAGGTGTCTGATGGACTCACAGTGAAATGATCTCTTGCCACCCTAGTTTAGCATATGACAGTGATGTATATGTATATAAGACAGCATTAAATGGTAAATGGCCTGTATTTATATAGCGCTTTACTCGTCCCTAAGGACCCCAAAGCGCTTTACACATCCAGTCATCCACACATTCACACACACATTCACACACTGGTGATGGCAGCTACATTGTAGCCACAGCCACCCTGGGGCGCACTGACAGAGGCGAGGCTGCCGGACACTGGCGCCACCGGGCCCTCTGACCACCACCAGTAGGCAACGGGTGAAGCGTCTTGCCCAAGGACACAACGACAGAGACCGTCCGAGCCGGGGCTCGAACCGGCAACCTTCCGATTACAAGACGAACTCCCAACTCGCATTAACACTTTGAGCCGAGCTACAGTTAAGACTGAATATAAACTCTAAAGCTGAATATATTGCAGAGTGTTACCCCCACTCCCCCGCCTCTACCATTAACAAATGGTTCAGCCCACAGCGTGGAGCCGCTATATTTCTTGTTGTCAGTAGCAACCGATGCCTATTATTGTTCCAGAGCACTTTTTGAACAACACCGTGGATTTCACACAGCTGGTTGGTTATGACACTGTGGAAATGGACTGAAGGTGAGTGTTATTAACTCTCAGTGCGCTGCGAATCACATGACTGATTTCAGCTGACATAGCAACAAGCTGCAGCCGCACTGAGTCTCTATTCCAGCTTGTGTTGAACGTTCGGACTTCCTATTTTTACATTTTAATGACAGGTGACTAAACCCAGAGTTAGGATGAAATATATACAAAAGCTTTGCTTTTTCCTGAATACTATTGTCACACAAAGAGTAAAGAAAGAAAAAAGGCAACACGTGAGATTTAGTTGTTTAGGACGAAGTTTTGGGAGTGATGGCAGCGAGTGAGAGAGTTTTGAGATGTTTAGCATGGAGTGTGTAGTCAGCGTGTTGTGTGTGTGTTGTGTGTCAGTGAGGGCACTAATGAACGTGACAAAGGCTGCAGTGCAAACACTGTCTCCAGGTGGAAACAGGAGCAGTGATGCACCTCCTGCTGTCAGGCCTGCAGCTTTGTCCCTGTGCTGTTCTCTGTCTCGTGGCCACAAACTCATTTTCTTCACTGACACCAATGATTCGTGCGGCATCTTATTGTGACACCTGCTTGTTCTCTCATTGTAGTTTCAGTAGTTTTAAATGTTTGTACTAAGACACGCCGGACGCACTGACTTTTAGATAAATAGTTTTTAAAATGTGACAGTTTATATTTGCATTTCAACTTTAGTAAAATTATTCACTAAACATATTTGTGGTTTTTACAGTAAAGCGAATATAACTACGACTAGGATTTGATGTTTTTGTGTGATTTCAGATCAGTTGTGTTACTACAGCTGAATGATACCAAACAAGGCGAGGTAACAAAAGATGTAAGGGTGAAACACAAAGTAGTGAAAAGTGTGCGGTTATGTCGTGCTCCCCAGAGGGTGAACCCAACAAATCATGAAAAATGAGCTTTTTGTTCATGACGGTGCAGATTTCTGACATTTTGTGTAAATTTAAGCAACAATCAGATTTTTCTAACAAAGTGTGAAGCTTCAGTTAGACTTGTGTTTGTAAATGAACCGCCCCATGTTGTGTAGCTTTACTGGGCTACATATTTATTTATTATACAGGCTACACAGTACTTAACATCCAAACTCACACGTGTAACTGAGGTGTTTCATTATGTGGGCTAAAGAAAATAATTCAGTTACACAAACATGCAGATTCAGTGCATGTGAACCATTGTAACCATATGTAACATATGTGTTTAAAAAGGCTTTGATTTGACCCCCCCCCCCCCATTTCATTTCCATGCCAGCCTAAGAAAATGTCTCTAGATCCACCCGTGCTTCATAATAATTCAATAAAATCCACGTTCTTCATCTGCATCTCTGTAAGCACTTAGCAGCATTACTAAAGCCAAAACACGTCTAAAGTAACAGGTCACAGTAACAACAAAAAGGCTGATCAGCAGCAGGAGGAGAGTCTGAGCACCAATCCAGGCCTAACATTCCTGAGAAGCACGAACACGCCAAAGTGAAAGGGTGACCTGACTGTCAGGTTCAGGAAGGAGGCGACCTGTACGGATACAACCTGCAAATAGAAAACCTGTTTACACCTGTGTGATGTAATGACCTGCAGTGTGAGGGAACGAAGGACCTACCAGCAACGCAGGAGAGGGAGGCAGTTCAAGCAAAGTGAAAGTGAAGCAGCTCAGAGGCAGCGTGCTGTGTGCAGGAAAGACAAAAGGACCCACAATGCAGAACAGAGAGTTAACTTAGGACGCAGCTTTATTTCGAGGGAAACTCCTCATTACAATAGACGTGACAAAAACAAACCAAAACTTCAAATGCAGAACTGGGGAACAGGCACCTAGAAACTAAGAATACTTGGGCCACGAAGGGAGGAGACGCAGCACAAAGAGGGCACAATGTGACGAAGAGCATAGGAAGAAGCAGACACTAAATACAAGTGGAGAACAGGGCAAAGAGGAAACACCTGGGAACACGGCTGGCACAGACAAAACAGGGAAGAGCAAAACAGACGGGAGACTAACAAAGTAAAACAGGAAGTACACAGAGATGCAGACTGACTGAATACAGACTAACAATGACACATCATAATGAAATTGACTACTACTAATAATACATACCAGAAAACATTCGGTCACCGACCCAGGACTGCGACACTCATACCTGTGACAGGTAACCAGTTGAGCATGAAATAAGGCGTGCCCTCTCAACTCCTCCTTCTGATTCTTATTCAGCTGGGTCTTCAAAAGAGTTCCTGTCGGATTTCTCAGACTTTTTCTCTGATTTAGTGCTCAGCTCAGATAGAATAATTATTGTGGGTGATTTTAACATCCATGAAAACGATCAGACAGCAGAGGGTTTTCAGGAAACACTGTTAAATGTTCAGTTTCTATGCCACGTGTTAAAACAAGATCTAGAGTGTGATTAAAGTGGTGGGTGGGTTCTTTTACAGTCTAATAACAGATTAAATGCCGTGTTGAGGCTGTCATTCTTAGCATCTACATGGATGTTAAAATCACCCACAATAATTATTTTATCTGAGCTGCAGTGACCAACGTTCCCTGTAATGTTTCACGTGTCTGAACACACAAACTCCCTGAGCGGTCCTTGGACCACTGTGAGTGACAGCAGACGTGCACTGTGGTCACGCCAGCATCGAATCATCCAAGTTACATGTTTTATTAAACTAATCAAATTACAGCATTTATGTTAGACTACTTTTAATTAACTGCTTTAGTCCACTTACAATGAAAATTTTAAAAAATTTGGGAGACCACCAGGGGGACGTAAGGAAGATGGCAGCATAAGCTTGCAGCTCCCGGTCAAAACTCGAAAGAAAACCAGAATTCGAATATTTCCACCGCTAAACCGTGTAATAAATGCCATGGAAGGTGGAAGAAGGTCAAAAAGACAAGGAAACATTAAGGACTTTGTGAAACAAGCGGAGCTGGCAAGAGGAGGCAGCGCAGACATGTCCGAGAACAGCGTGCAAGGCGAGCAGATGGAAGGAGATGTAGCTAGCCACCCTCACGCAGACTTCCAGGACATCATTAAGGAAATTCACTCACTTAAAGCCGAGTTTAAAACTGAGTTTGCCACGTTTAAGAAAGACATCACACAAGAAATGAAGGACGAATTCGACAGTTTCAAGAAAGACATTAATATAAAACTGGCAGAAACAGCGAATGAGCTAGCTAGCCATGAGACCAGACTCAAGAAGCTGAGAAAAGACTGGAAGAGATGGAAAAGACGCTCTAATCCAGTCGCTCCAGCAACAACGGAATATTCAGATGAAACTGGCTGACTCGGAAGGCCGACGGAACAACATTCGCATTTTTGGCCTAAAAGAGGCTCTGAAGGAAACTCTGTGCTGCAGTGTGTGGAGGACTTGCTGAGGGCTGAGCTTTCGCTCGGATTCTGCTCTGAATATTCAGCGGGCGCACAGAGCTCTGGGGCCAAAACCAGAAAAACCTCCGCCATCGGTGGTGGTTAACTTTCTTCAGTTCTAACACAGTTTGCTGCATTGTGGGAAATGTAGGAAACCCCCATTTGAAGACTTCTTAACATGTGGCAGCCTCTTTTTAAAGGGACCAAAAGTAATTGGACAAGTGACTCAGAGGCTATTTCATAGGTGGGTGTGGCCAGTTCCCTCGTTACGTCGTAATTAAGCAGATGAAATGCCTGGAGCTGCTTTGAGGTGTGGTGCTTGCATTTGGAAAGTTTTACTGTGAACAGACAACATGCGGTCAAAGAGAGCAGAAAAACCATCTGAGAAATGTCTACAGTGTTAGGAGCAGTGTTGGTCAAGTAATCAGATTACAGTAACGCGTCATCTCTGGTTAGGAGTGGCAGTTTGGTACATGCTGAGCAGAAAGAAAGCACTGGTGACCTCAGCAGTGTAAAAGCAGCCGGCCGTCCACGGAAGACCACAGCCGTGGATGATCGCAGAATCATTTCCATGGTAAAGAGAAACTGACAACAACAGCCAACCAACAAAGCTCTCCAGGAGGAGGAAGGCACATCGATATATCCAAGTCCACCATAAAGAGAAGACTGTAAATTCACTGCATGGTGTAACCCACTCACAAGCCTCCAGAATAGAAAGGTTAGGTTGGACATAACTAAAATGAACATCTAACAAAGCCAGCGCTGTTCTGGAAAAACTTTCTTTGGAAACATGAAACCAAGATCAAGAAAAAAGTAGGTGTGGAACAGCTCACGAGCCAGAGCACGCCACACAATCTGCACAACACAGCACAGGCAGTGTGATGCTGTGGGCGTGCACGGCTGCCAGTGGCACTGGGACACTAGTGTTTATTGACGATGTGACACAGGACAGAAGCAGCTGAATGAATCTGAGGTGTTCAGAGACAGACTGTCTGCTCACGTCCTGCTAAATGCAGCCAAACCGGGACTGGTTTCATAGTACAGATGGACAATGACTCACAACATCCACCGAAGCACCTCAGGAGTTGAATTTTCTTCAATGTCCAAGTCCGTCACCTGATCCTAACCCCGCTCAGCATTTCACTCTGAACTTTGGACAGAAAGGCCACAAACAAACATCAGCTGCAGGTTGGTGCAGTAAAGCTGTGGCAGAGCATTAAACAGCAGGAAACCAGCATTCAGGCTGTCAGTGCCAGCAAAGGGTTTGGAATAAAGTAATAGAAACAATCATTTTATTTTCAGTTACTTCATTCGTCCAAATTCTTTAGAGCCTCTAAAACAAAGGGATTGTGCTAACAGTACTCCAGTTTCTCCCATTTTTAATCTGTTTGTCCAACCCACTGAATTAAAGCTGAAAGGCTGCACTTCAGCTACATCTGACTGGTTTCATGTCACTGTGCTAATGTCCATTAGAAAATAAGTCTCTATACAAATATTTATGGAGCTCCAGAAGTGGAGGCTGCTGAGGGGGCACTACTGCACAAAGCGGCGAGCAGTGAAGCAGCTCGTGTTGCTGAGACGTGCCCGTCAGTCCACCACAGGAGGTTTTTGTAAAGCTTTTATTTTGATATTTTCTTTGACCAGTAAATTTGCATATTAGCTAAATATTTAGTTCCCCGTAACATTTAGATTTAAATATAAAAAGGTACAAATTTTGTCCTAAATGTGTCATAAAATTTCAGCATATTTTAGTTACAGTCTAGAAATCCACGTCAGTAAATCCTTTCATACGTGCAGGTTGAGCTCTTTCTGCTGATGTGATGAAACCTGTTTACGAGCAGCAGCGTGGAAACTCCGGCTCATCTGCCAAGAGACAAACAGCAGAGATAACTGAGTCCAAGCAGGGAGTCTGTCAGGACTATCAAACGTCTCTCTGAGCTGTGACGGGACAAATGTCCACGATGGGTTCCTTCAAAGTGCTCCTCTGTGCGCTGACTCTGACGGCCCTGACCGTGGACTCCTCGTCTGGTAAAAAGTTTTAATGTTGTGGTGAGGTTTAAAAGCAGCTGCGTGGCTGGTTGTACAGAACACAGATTACATCAAACTAACAGCGTTTCCTTCTGACAGGAGGATACAGCAACTACGACCTGTCGGGTCAGCAGCTCACAGATCTCTACAACTCTCCAGTGTACAAAGCTGAATGGATGGTCCGACCGCTTGGATCCAGTCCACGTTTGGACCGCTCAGCCACACCGGCGTCAGGGCAGGCTACACGCTCACCGTATTTATTTAAAAACCTGCTGCTTTCACTACCGCTGATGTCCATCTGGAATCCACCGTCGCCGCAGAAAAAGACGCTGCCTGAGATTCCTTCAGTTTTCTTCAGTTCCACTTTGCAGCAGCTCCTGCTGATGGCTGCAGTGATGGGTCATCATACCTGAGCCCAGACTGGTTTTTATGTTTCCAGGCTAGAAACGTTTTTAACCTTTGCTACAAAACAAAGACAAACCACGGCCTGGCCGAAGCTTTGACATCACAACTCTTTGCTATTCTTTGAAAAGGCTCAGATTGCGTCCAACTGTCGCATTTCTTACTCTGTCCAGGCTCCGCTGCACTTCCTACATCCTCAGATTCGTTCCTTTGCTTCCTTGAGTTCACAGATGCGCTTTGACAGCTCGAATCTCAGACTCTCAGATGTTTGATGAGCGCAGCGTCAGACTCGTTACGTTTTCTCTTCCCTCAGAGTGACGCTCGCTGATGGAGCTCAGTGGCTGATCCACAAAGGTCAGGACTACGGCATCTCCTCTGACACGGTGGTGACCAGCGCTCGGCACATGAGCTCAGCCTGGAAGGTAAGTCAGAGTTTGAACTGAAGCTTTGAGCCAGACATTTTTAAAAGAGTGATGAGTTGCTGAACATAAAGATATTTCCTCTGTGGAGTAAAATGTGTGTTTCAGTGAATGATGAGCAGTATGGAGGCAGAATAAAGCACTAAAGTGTGCGTTCCCTGCAGCCCTTGTTTCACCTGAGCAGACAGTTTAACGGGAGGAAGAAAGTTGCTGCTTTTGTGAAACGTGGAGGAGAAACCTACAACGCCCTCTTCAACTGTAGCTTCTATTACAATGATGCTGCAGTAAACCTGATTTCTTCATGATACAGGTGAAAGCTCCCAGACAGCGTCACAGGTGGATGTTGTTGTTCCAGCGTTCACACAGTCCGCTTCATGAACTCAAACTTCACTGAATCTGCATCTGAACGACCACACGGTGTAAGATGTCATGTGCTGTTCTCAGTTTACTACCTGGTAAAGATCCTGATACATTAAATCTGTGCAGTTTTAACGAAGACTACACACAGCCTGCAGCGCCCCCTGGTGTTTGTTTCTAAGTTCAGACATGCCCATTATGATAAACTCCTCAGAGCAGCGGTGGGCAACTCCAGGCCCCAAGGGCCGGTGTCCTGCAGGTTTTAGATCGCACCCTGGGTCAACACACCTGAATCACATGATTAGCTCATTACCAGGCCTCTGGAGAACTTCAGGAAATGCTGAGGAGTCATTTCGCCCTTTAAATCAGCTGTGATGGATCAAGGACACATCTAACACCTGCAGGACGCGGCACTCGAGGCCTGCAGTTGCCTACTGCTGCCTTAGAGCAACATACGTCCCAATCACTGCGTAACAACACATCAGTGTCATAAATAAAACATTAATGCTAAACCAGTTTCCGTCTGTGTGTGCACGTGTTTCCGTTCAGTCTTTTAGTATTCTGACTCTGTCTCTGCACTGTATTCGTGTTCACAGGCTTTGAATCATTCATGACGTAAATCCAAACGAGCTCATTAATGTCACGAGAGCAAACCAACATTTCAAATCAAACACTTCCTGTGTGTCGGTGTGAACGTGGCGGTAAACATTCACCCGGAGACCTTTTGAAGCCTCTTTAGTTCTTCGTGAAGTGAAGCTCTGCAAACTCTCCCACGGGGCTCAGATTCTTCTGCAGTCACGTCACGGACGCCAACACTTCAGAGACGCTGACGTCGGCCTGAAGAGCAAACTGATTATTGTGCAGATTGCCGTGAAACGCCCGCAGCAGACGATGGGAATTGGCAGGGATCCCTCTGAACGGGACATCCCATAATGAGTGAGGTCAGGCTCCGGTGTGAAAGAAGCGATGGTCGTGTGGTGCGACGGCCTCGGTTGGTCAGCAGGCGCAGAAAGCCTCTGACGTCACACATCTGAGGAATCTCCGCTCGTGCAAACACACACACGCCGAGGATGCATCCTTACATCCTTACCGTGTGCAGACGCAGGAGTCCTGCACATCAGACTCGACAGAGCTGCTCGTCTATGACTCCAATGGAGCGTCTCTAAACACAGTACGCTGTCCTACATACACATAATTATATGTTCGTTCATCTTTGCCTCCAGGAAAGATCTGAAGACTGTCATGAATGTAAAACGCTCTGGTCCTGTGAGCCCAGCCGATGCTGCTCGTTGAACCTCCACGTGGAACAGATGTCCACTTTTCAAATTCAGAAAACCTTTGAATTTTCTTTTCCTTACAGGCGTTAGAGGAGACATATTCCTTATTTCTTTCAAATAAATATTAAAAATGTTTCATTCTATGATAAAAACACTGAGGCAGCAAACTATCGCTGTAAGCCAAACGCTTCAAGTGTTTTTCCTACTGTCACAGATTTCCTGACACAGTCATCTTCTACAGCACAGGCGTCCAACTCAGCCTCAGGGCCGGAGTCCTGCAGCTGTTAGACGAGTCCTTGATCCATCACAGCTGATTTAACGGCTAAACGAGCTCCTCAACATGTCCTGAAGTGCTCCAGAGGCCTGCTAATGAACTAATCATGTGAATCAGGTGTGTTGGCCCAGGGTGATATTAAAACCTGCAGGACACCGGCCCTCGACACCCCTGTTCTACAGGCACTGAGCACCCACAGAGCACACGTAGCCCCTCAGCAGGCTTCCACAAGCTTCCCAATCAAAAGAAAGCAGGCAGGGTGTTGGAGTCAAGTTGTTAATTGTTGTCATTGTGTTTCTTAAATTTGTAAGTCTTAGTTTAAACTATATGATCAAAGACATTCCTTTGATCCTGACCACCTCCCCCAGCTACTCTGGTGCTGGGGAGGCTTTATTAGGCAGATCTGTTTCCTGTGTGGTAAGCTTCCTGCTTTTATGGTCCTTCTGTGATCAGCAGGTCACACAAACGCACAACCATGACACACACACACACACACACACACACACACAGCCTTATCTTTTAGAACCATAGGGGGGTTTGTGAGGGGAGGTGCTTGTGTTTACTGTTGTGTAACTGTTTTCAGTAAACAGCTGTGAGGAAGGCTCCTCTCTGAAGAAGTTGGGTTGAGTCGGGTGAGGAGCGTTGAGCTCCAAGAGCCTGTTCCAACCAGCCTTCCCTTGCTAGCAAGTAAAATCGATCGATCGCTGATTGTGTTGTTGTTGAGAATAAGTTTCTAAACCAGTGGGGTCTGTGGAGGCGCAGACCCACCACAGGGGAAGGGAGGGTCTAAAGAGAGCTGGTGTCAGACAGATGAGCTGATCTAAGAAGAGTAAGGAAAAGGATCTGGAGTCTAAGAGTGGAAATGGAGCCGCAAATGACAGGAAGGAAACGACGACTGCGTTCTGTAGAAATCTCTATTTTAATGCAGTCAACAGAAATAAAAGGAAAACAAATTCAGATGTGATTAAAGGAGCATATTTACAAAAAGTCTCAGAGATTAAATCTGTTTTTTTAAACACAAGGAATAATTTTCTGTCATTTGCACATTTCATAAAACATACAAACGTCCAAAGAAACGCGTCTTCATTTTCACTGTGCGCCGGTGACCAGCAGGGGTCATGTGACCTGCCTGAACAAACCCCTGTGAGGCCGGTCCGTGCGACGGAGCTCACAGGTGACGATGTCGCGTCTCTTTCAAATCCTGTTTTCGGTGTCGCTCTTCCTCTCGGTGTAAAGCCCCCCCCCCCTCCTGCTTCTTCCCTTTTTTCTCGCCTCAGTGGTTCAGGATCATAGGTGGAAGTTTGATGCAGAAACAAAGTGTTTCCCCCCTCGAGGAAAGCGAAAGTTCAGACTCTCCTCTCGAGGCAGCTGGCAGAGACACGCCCTCGGTCTCAGTGTGTCTCAGGCGAGCGTCTGCAGGGTCTGGTAGCCTCTCCTCTTCTGCGCTCGCAGCAGAGGCGTCTGAGTGTCCGCGTCTCGAGACGAAAACGTCCTGCGGGCTCGCCGCAGGTACACGCGAATCCATCCGTAGACCAGACAGTTAAAGAAGCCCTGAGAGGCCGAGGTTAACGCCTGAGGACACAAGACACGCTCGGGTCACTGCACGAAAGACACGTGAAACAACCTGAGAGAGGCGTGTGAGTACGACAAAAAGAACCACAACGATGAGCCTGAGATATCCTACGTGATGACTCGCACAGAAAGCAACAAAAGACCAGTGAAGCAGTCGAGACGGCACAAAAAGGAAGCTTAATGAGACATAGTTACACAAAGAGAACATTCAAAGACCACAAAATGAGCCCGACACACAAATTCAACCACAAAATGTTCGACTGCTGTCAAAAGATCCAAATCAAACAAACTGTTCAACAGGAAAAGACGACACGCCACCAAAAACAGGCTGAACGAGCTCAGAGCGTAAACGCCGTCGTGTTTCTCTGGTACCGACTCACCTGCAGGATGTACAGCACCACCCCGGCTTTGCCCTGGCACGCCGCGGGATCCGCCACTCGCAGAAACGCCAGGATCACCGCTGAGGAAACAACACGACAAACAAAGACACGCTGAAACCTCGCTGACTGCGTCTGTCGCCAACAAGAACCAATCAGAGTCCGCGCCGAACAAACCTGGACCCCAGCAGAAGACGAAGACCAGCGGGTACAGGACCATCCTCCGGTCCATCACGCTGAACGAGGCCCGCTGCTCGCTGCCCAGGTAACCGTTAGAGGTCACGATGCGCCTGTAAATACAGCGCGCTTTGACCACGAGGACCTGCGGGGGGGGGAGAGGGGAGGTCACCTCCACGTGATGTTCGTAGAATAAGACGCGTCTGTGCGACGAGCGTGAACTCACCGTGATGCTGAGGAGGGTGACGAGCACGGTGATGAGGAAGACGGTGATGTGGTAGGTGTGCAGGTACAGGCAGCTTCGGCTCATCGGCTGCTCGTCCGACATCAGGAACAGCGCTCCGGTGTGCATCATCAGACACCTGGTCGGATGTGGAAAAAAGCCCACTGAGCTTCTGCGTGGAAGCAATCGGTGGATTTGCTCGCGGCGTGAACACTTTGTGTTCTGGCCTCACCTGTAGGGTTCGGTAAGGTTGGCCTGACAGTGGCTGATGTTCCCCTCTATGATTACCGGCAGCATCAGCAGCACAGGAAGCAGACTGCAGACACACAGAGCAGGACACACTGTTATCAGTACCACCGTGTGTGTGTTTGCATGCATCCACAGAGTGAGGCTTTGCTGCTCACTCACCATGAAACCAGAGCAACGATTTTACCCGCCGTGCTCACTCGGTTGGAAACCTGCACAAGGATGCAAAATATCACATCAGAATGTATTTATAGAGCACATGTTAAAACAACAGTGTTGACCACAGTGCTTCACAGTAAAAGCATGAGACAGGCGACAACAACAAGCTAGAACAGCCAACTCGTTAGAACCAACAGCCACAGTACAAAGATACGTTTCAGGACGTGATTTAAAAGACTGGATCGACTCGGCGGTACGAACATGAACAGGGAGGTTATTCCAGAGTCTGGGTGCCACGGTTGCAACGGCCCGGTCACCGAGACCTAGGTTGTGCTGGGAGCCTGTGATTGGCCGATCTAAGTGTGCAGAGAGAGAGCTGGGCGCTAAATTATTCAGAATTTTAAAAGCGAACAAAAGAATTTTAAAATCTATGCGATATTTGACAGGGAGCCAATGTAGTTTGGCTAAAATTGGAGTGATGCGTTCGTAGATTCTCGTAGCTGTTAAGAGACGCGCAGCTGCATTTTGAATTAACTGAAGCTGGTAAAGAGAAGAGTGTTGGAGGCCCGAGTAGAGCAGTTACAGTCGTCCAGTCTGGATGTGTGCATAAGCTTTTCAAGGCCCTTTAAAATCATTTTAAAGCCTCATGTTTACTGAGACAAACAAAGCTGTTCATGCTGCACCGAAGTGATCAGGTACCAGATCAAAACTATTTTGAAGCATCAGGACCAAACATGGGGAGGTCTGTGCCCCGTCAGGACACTGGAGCATCTTTTTATCCTCTTAGGTTTCCCCACCATTCTACTTTTACCGAGCCTCTGGGAGCTGTGGGCCGCGCAGAGTTTGACCCTGTCAGGTTTGCCCTTTGTGTTATTCTAAAGCTTTATGAGCTGCAAACAAAACCCTGAAAGCTTTGTTTACTACCTGTTGTGTGTGTTTTGCTGCCCTGGCAGCTGGACAGATGTGTCTGTACCTGTACAGAGTATCCATCCATGCAGCTGCAGTACTTCTCCTTGATTCCTTTGTAGAGGTTCCAAATGTAGTAGAGGGTGTAGAAGAAGGAGGCCATGTAGAAAACCTGAAACAGAGTTTGTGATGAGCCAAATCCTCGCTCACGTTCGCCGCGCTGATTTTCTAAACAGGTCACCTGACACCCCGCCCCCTTTTCAGACTTTAATAGAGCGCGAGAGCCAAAAGGGGCAGCTGACCCGGGGTTGTTGCTCTGAGTGGGAGATGTGGGTCAGGAATGTTTTTCTGCTTCCAGGCTGTGTTCTGTCCTGGTTCTGCTGCTCCATTTCATCCCAGAATGACCCAGTTCAGGATCTGGACCTGGTCATCTGGGCCAGAATAGCTCACTCGATAGATATTTGGCAACAGAGACGTCAGCTGTGTCCCAAAACGTCGGCCGCATCCTTCGGAGGACCCGGCCTTCGCGGTCTACGTGGGCCGGGTCCTTCGAAGACCGAGAAGGCCGGAAGTGCGAGACGGTGAAATGGGACGGTCTCGCCTTCAGATCAGCGTCAGCGCTGTGTGGGTGGAGTTTAATAAACTCCACGTCTGCTCCTTGCTGTCTAAAATATAACAGGACACTGGAGTAAACTCTCGACTGTCTCACACTTCTGTTTAATCAGTTTTCTGTTTGACGTTTATTCAGCTGTGTGAAAATCCCGGAGGAACCCACCCGATGGATTAATAAAGTTTTATTTAATCTAATAATCTAATAACTTTGATCTCAGCCAAACGATTTACTCCGGAACAAATAAAACACAGAAAAAAGGAAAACAATTACATTTTTAAGTTCTCCGAGTGACTTAAATATCATGTTTAACCTGAGTAGCGACAGAGCGGGGGTCTGAAAACGATGAAGCCGGGAGTCCGCTGCTCTCGCCGGCTGGAGTGACCATTGAACCCCCCGGCTCGCTATCGAGCTGGTGGGTAACAGACGTCTCCGAAAACGTCGGCGCACTTTTGCAAATATGCGATGTCTTGATAAACCGAGCAGATATTTGAAGTTTGCACAGCAACTTTCTCGCCTGAAAATATGCTAAAAGTTTATTTTGTGACCCAGAAAGATTAATAAGAGTAATTTTAAAACTTAGCAGCAGCCGCCATTGTTGGCAGCTGAAATTTGGCTGGGCCGCGCTATGAATTCTGGGATATGGTGTGCCACGAAGGACACACCCAACCCATCCTTCAAATTCGGGGAAATGAAGGACGCATTTGAAGGAGTCGACGAATTGGGACAGCCTTCGTCGCCTGGCTGTGACGTGATCGGCCTTCAAACGCGGCCTCCGGAGGATGCAGCCGACGTTTTGGGACACAGCTGTCATTTACCCGCTCGTCCTCAGGTGCTGGATTGGTTGTCATAGAAACAGAGGTAAAACCGCACCCAGTTTTATTTGATGTAAACGGGACTGAACGAGCTGGATGAGTCACTGATGATGAAACATTTAGAGGAGAGAAGCTCAGCAGGTTACGATCCGGACGAGACGCAGCTCAGCTCTGCAGCTCTCCCAGTTTCTCTTTAGTTTTGTTTCCTTGGAGCTGATTGAATTTATTTTTGTTTCTCTTTCAATTTTTCATCACGATTGCTGCCCCGACCTTTTTCCTGCCACTTCCTTTTCCTTTTTTCGGTGATTTGCCCTTTAGCACAAATCCTCTTGGTAAACTTACTCTTGTGTGGTTAAAAAACTCTTTTCTGATAACTATGGATATAATCTGATGACTGCTTTTAGCTGTAAATGTGCTCCACGTGTTAAACATTTGACTTTATTGTGTGAAAGTTCTTGTTTTTTTGGTTCTTGGAACATGCTATTTCAGTTGTGTGTGAGGTCGACTTTGGCTGACTTCTCAGGAAACACTTTGCTTTGAGAATATGGAAATCCCTCGGCAGCTCCACGCTTCACTCTGAAAACTTTCCCCTGAAACAAAGTAAAGAGAACAAAGGCAGCCCGTCTGAAGCGGAGCTTGGTTTTGAACATGTTGGGGTCACGTGATGAAGGTGGAAGTGTTACCAGTGTGGTCTGACCACCGCGCTGGAATCACCTAACCCATCTGGAAAATCGTGTGTGGCGTCGTGTTGTCAGAGCTGCTGCTCCGTCAGATCGGAGTTCGTGCCAGCGATCGGTCTCTGTTTATTTTATTTTAGTAGCTTTATCAATAAAGTTGGCCTGGGGTCCGCACACACACAAACCCTCGGGACCCTCGGGACTTTCAGTTTGATTGTACTCCGTGGGTCACCTTGTCTTACAGTATAACCACAGCAGTCCAGTGTAGTGTTGTTTCACCTGTTCCACGATGTGCAGGTAGTAACAGTGCGTGCTCCGGCTTGTGCAGTCTTTAAAGAACAGGATGGAGCCGATCAGCCAGCACACGGCGAGCAGCAGGTCTGCGACGCTGAGCAGCATCAGAGGCTGCAGCTGCGCGCGCACACACACACACACACACACACACACACACACACACACACACACACACACACACACACACACACACACACACACACACACACACACACACACACACACACACACACACACACACACACACACACACACACACACACACGGATTACAGCGTGCTGAGAAAGGATTTTAAAAGCTGGACGGAGGACGGAGCGAGGCTAATGTAGATGACCAGCAGGGGGCGACTCCTGGTTGTAGAGGCAAGTCTGATTGGACAGAAGCTTAGGAGAAAACGAGTCTCCTGTTCACCTGAAGACCTTTCTGGTGGGTTTCGCGTCTCACTCAATAAACACGACGGCGGTTTTATGAACCTCATTAGGACTCGAGAAGGGCGGGGCTTCTTTGTGGCTGATCGGGTGTCTTTGTCCTACTTAGAGACTCTTCTGTATAAAACGATGAGTGCACCCAGCGGTTACGTAATGTTTTCATTCTTATCCACATGAAGGTTAGAAAGCAGAACTGAATGTAAACATGTGAATGACAGTACATCTTTACATCTGAGTGTCCTAAAGTGATGCCTCTGCGCCGGGGAAATCTGACCTCGTTGCAGCGTTGAACAATAGGCACAGTGTCAGCGTTCAGCCCCCTCTCATCACGCCTAGTTTCAAATCAGCGGCTCGGGCTGAGGTTTGGAAAAGAGAACTCGATAACACAAAAGGTGATTTCACAGCGGCCACGTCCAGCTTTTATAAGCACTTCCTCTTAATTATTTTAACTTTAAAGTTCAGACCACAGTTTATCTCACACAGTTTGTGCAAAGCGTCAGAGAACAGAGAAGCGGCTGACCTCGGGCTTCCGGCTGAGTCCCCGTAACATCAGGCAGCAGATGATGGAGCCTGAACCCAGAATGCTGCAAACACAAACACACATGATGAGTGGAACCTCACTGGAAGAGCTCTGTGTTTAATAAAGATGGTGTGAAAGAAAAACAGCTGATTGGAACTGCGCCTGCCTCTATTGTCTGAGCGCTGTGACCTCTGACCCCTCAGGTCTTTCCCACTGGTCCCACACTGGGTAAATGAACCAGCAATAAAAGCCTAATGTGCTCTGACGCAGCCCATTACAAACAAGCCTCTGTACAGGAACGTCCAACAGTCCGGCCGAGACGACGACTCGGATTATTAAAAATGCAGGATTTCAGAGTTTTACAGTAAAAAACAGCGTGTAGGTGTTCAGGTTTTAGACAGTAGCTCTGTGGGTCACCTACTCAGTTTGCCTACGTTACATATCAAAAGGTCAAATGTATGTGTCACTAAAATGTAGTTAGAGTATCTTGACTTTCCCAGTCATGTTTCCAGTTTTACTCCTGATAAAAACAGTAATGACGACAGTTACTGCTGCTGAACTTGACTGAAGTCAAATAAGCTCTAAATTACTCATGAATGGCTTTTCTTTACTTTCCAGCTGTGCCTGTGGAGGATGAAGACACTGACCTGAGCACAGCCATGACGAGCTGGATCCAACTGACCACGACGTACACCTGCAGGGAAACAGGCAGGCGGTCAGCAGGCTGACACACACAGACACACACTGAGGTGTCTGCACACGCGCACACAGACACACACACTGCAAACTTCACATTTCTTCACGATGAAGCACAAACATCAAACGCTCTTTTGTTACTTATTCGAGCTCTTAGAGCTGCGTGACTCTTAAAGCGATTGTGCTTTAATCGATGCTGCAGTGAGTGTTCGTCTCTCGGTGAGGTCAGTTAACATCAGCTGCAGATGTGGGAGTGAAAGTGTTAAAAATAGAGACAAACAAACTGTGGGGGAAACACAAAAAACCCCAGAGGAAGTTCAGAAATTCACTCCGAGAGGAGAAAAAGGAAACCGTTGTAGTCTCATTATTACTTCTTTTTAAGATGTCAGTTTAACCGTCTTACACCGATGAGGGTTGAAATTCAGTTTTCAACACACAAAAAGACCAACAAGATAACGGCGAGTGCGCACAACCCTCAAAGTGCCCGCTGACCGCGGCCTCCTCCTACACAGAATAAAACTAAACACGGTCCAAACATCACAAACTGCAGTTCCTCTGACGTCCAGCAGAGGCTGCAGCAGTGACGTTACCGTGGTAACCTCACTGCTAAGTGTAATTCGCAGATTTATCTGGACGTTAGTGAGCAGCAGTTAGCAGGTGACAGCTTTCAACATTCACGAAAGTCATTTTATCTGACGCTCTCACACTCCGATGGACGCGTCACATAACTCGGGGAATAGACCCTGTGCACGAGAAAATGCTAACTTCCTGTTTTAAGAATCACCCATCTTTTAAATACAGTCTGTGAGAATACATCAAAGTATAAATATGAATAAAATGTTTTAAGTAAATGTTTATATTTACTTTATATAAATATAATACATATAATATATATTTAATTATGATCAAGATCAATAGACATTTTAAAATAAACAAATCCATGATTATGTACAAGAGAATAAATACATATAAATATGACTCATCATTACTTAATGGAACTCTTCATACAGCGACCCTGTTTCTCATCACTGAGTCTGTCTCTAATGAGTTGTGCACCAAATGAAGAGTGAGAGGAACCCAGTGTGTGTTTATGATGACTGCTTTCTCTGCTTCTGCATTAAACCATCAGGTTATTATTGTTCAGCGGTGAGCTTTATTTCACTTCCTTCAGTGAGAGATGCTCGATTTAGTGCAGCAGCACAAAAGTACGAGCTGATTGTTTTACTGGACTTTTGGCAGATGTTGAACTGACGGAGTCTCCGAGTGCAGACGGAACAAACCGAGACTCACCACAGAAAACAAGCCGAACACATCCTGGACGTGGCTCAGAGTAAATCACACTTGGATGGTCTGTTCACACAGAGTAGCAGCGCGGTGTACTGTCCCTTTAAGGCACAGAACGAGCTGCGGCATCACGCGTCTACATCAATATAATCTAATAATACGAGTATGGAAAACAGCTTATCTTTATTCATGCAGCACCAAATCACGACTGTTGTTGTTTATTGTTATTGTATTGTTGTAGATCCCACAATAACACATAGTTCGAGTTTATTTCCACGTCACACCGTTTATCCAGCCGCATGTAAAGCTGCTGAGCTCGTTAAAGTGCTTGAATGTGCGCAGTGATTCTGAGAGCACAGGAGGTGCTGATCGCGATGAGCTCACCTGCGTCCAGTCCTCGGCTCCGGTGGTGTTTGCTGCTGTGTGGTTGGTCATAATCATCTCGTCTGAAGACATCAGAAACTCTCTGAGCATTTCAGATAATCAAGCTGAAGGTGAGAAGGTCACGTGATCGTGCCTGGTCCTGGAGCGGTCAGCTGAGCCTCCCGTAGGCTGTCGGGACCAGCTTTTATCCTGCGGGATGGCACGGTATCCGCTGACCCCGCCCCCGGGGCTCTGACCACGCCCCCTGCCCGTGAGGGGAATACCCACCTGCCTGACGACGCCGCAGCTTCGCTTTTATTAAATTGAATAAATAATTAAATGAAGACGCAGCAGCTGTGAGTACTTCTACTCCAGTACTTGTGTGATATGCTCAGTATTTTCAGTTACTTATACTTTATGTATTAGCTCAGGACTCCTGAGGGAACTGCTGATCTTTTTCCCTGTCCCGTTTGGATCGTTAGCCATCAGAACTATTCCCTGAAGAAAGATGCCAAGCGGATCATCATGGCCGTGCCATGTTGGTCCATTTGATTGACCTTTATTATAATTATGTATTTATTTTATTCAGGGAGAGTGGTGAGGGGAGATAAGCCTCCATACCTCGGAGAGCCTGAGATGTTCCCAGAGAGGTGGAGTCTAAGACCCAACCTGACATATAGACGAACAGGCGCACGCAGACACAAACATGCATTCCCACCCCCATATACACATAAACAAATCCTCGGCGCTCACCTGACATGGAGACAGACACTCCCCAAACTTTCTCTACATCCCAGGGCCCTATTTCAGGAAGCCGGTTTAGTGCAAACTCTGAGTAAGTATACCCTGAGTTAACGAAAACTCCGGGTTTTCGGTTTCAGAAAGCGAGTTCAGATGAAGCCTCAGTGAGTCACTATGACGACACACTCCGTGAAGCTAACCTGCCCCCTAGCAGGTTTACTACAACTAACCCTGACTGTCTCCGCCCCTTTGTCGGAAACCTGACAGTAGGAAGTGTCAGACATGGCGTGCTCCTTCCTTGAAGAGCCAGTAGATCGTGAAGCCCAAATTCTCCGCAGAGCTCTCCGCCGGGAGAGAGTGATTAGAGCGCGTTTGGACATTTTATCATTTCCTGATGATTTCCTGTGTGAACGTTACCGTTTCTCAGCACAATCTATAATTTATTTGAATAACATCCTCAGGCCTAATATTGCTCATGTGACACATCGCGGACATCCTCTCAGTTCTGTACATATTATTTGTATTGCACTTCGGTTTCTTGCAAACGGGAGCTTTCTGTATAATATTGGTGAAGCTGAGCACGTTTCCAAGGCTACCGTCTGTCGGGCAGTCAGGAATGTTACAGTTGCACTGAAACGTCTCCTGTACTCGTTTGTGGTGTTCCCCGGTCACAGACCCACAAGATTTATCAAAGAGGGATGCCACAAAATTGCAGGTATCAGGATGACCAAAACTTAATTTATGATGTGGTGATACTTGAACTACTACTTAAATTTTACATTTATTTTCAGGGTTCCCAGGCGTGATTGGCTGTACAGATGGCACTCACATTCCAATCATTGCTCCTTCAGTAAATGAAGGAGACTATGTGAACAGGAAGTCTTTCCACAGCATTAATGTACAGGTACATAGTTCCCTGTAGCATTTCAAACTAACAGATTATTTCATTATAGTAATGGATGCTAATTTGTGTTCTCTGCACTGTGAAGATCATATGTGATGCTGCCAACATTATCACAAATGTGGAAGCCAAGTGGCCAGGCTCTGTCCATGACTCACAAATATTCCGTGAATGTACACTGAGCACAAAATTTGGACATGGTGAGTTGAGAATACTGTAAAATATATAAAGACCAATTGCTTCAGGGACATTTGAACTGAAGTGTATCCTTCTGTCTTAGGAGAGTTCACTGGCTACTTGCTTGGTGATAGGGGGTATCCATGTTTACCCTATTTGCTTACCCCTTACCCTGACCCTGAACCGGGCCCACAGCAGCGATATAATCTGGCTAATTGCAGGACAAGAGCCAGAATTGAAATGACTATCGGAATGCTTAAGGCCCGGTTCCAGTGCCTGCAAAGACTCAGGGTCACCCCAGAAAGGGCATGTGACATTATTGTGGCATGTGTGATTCTTCACAACATTGCCACAATTAGAGGAGAACACTGTCCTTCTGAACCAAACATCAGCAGTGATCCAAACCATGAACATCCTCCCACGGACATACAAGATGGAAGAGCAGTCAGAGACACCATATGTCACAATCATTTCTTTTGACCCATCACCTCAACATGTTGAAAGAAGAATAAACAGATTTTTTGTTCAACTGGCTTTATTGGTCGCCTGTATTTCCTGTACACAAAGTATTAAAAGATGTAAACCTCATAAAGTGTCTCTGTTGCTTCCTCCTCTGTAACAGCTGTCAATGTTTCTTCATTATTTTCCTGTAGTAAAGAAATAAACAACATTGCTGTTCTACTGTAAACTCATATAATCTGTGGAGTATTACTCACAACTGCATGTTGGTCTGGCTCAACAGGAGGCTGCACCAGATGCAGTACACCACCACCATCAACTGATAGAATATGAGGTTTATACAGGTCACTTATAACTTACAAGGGACCAAATGGCAATTAACAAACATACCAAGCACCTTACACTTCATTGTCATTATGCTCTCAAAGACAACCAAGACTGAGGGAAGGCAAAATCAGTAGGGAAATAACTTCACTACAAAATAATCCATTATGGTAAAGAGTTTATCAAATGAATGAGTAGCACTGCAAAGGTGACTGTGAAGAAAGGATGTATGCACATCATGTATTATTTTGGATTTACCCCCTATGTAGGCACTTGTGTCTTGCGGGGTTATTGACTCAGAGGATGTCCCCGCAGAGATGTCTTCGGCCACAGGGCGCCCACTGTTTTGGCTGAGGGCCAACTGCTCAGCCTCTGTGAGTGGTGGTGGTGGAGGACCCCCACCTGTTTTTCGGGCCTCCGCTTTTTTTCTGTTGGCTATAACGGGTCACATTTGAGCATACAGAGTAAGCAAATATGTACTTGTAATGTGCTCAGATAATTTCAATAAGTGCTTACAGAAAGAAAATTAATGTAGCCTCTAACTGCAATTGATTTACATGGGACAAACAGACCAAGCACTATGGCTCATAATACAATTACACCTTACCTGTTTGGACTATATTTTTATATTTCATTTTTACTTGCTGCCAGGCACGTTTGGGGCCTGTTGGGTTGCACCTGCGCTCACATCACATCACAAAATAAAATGTATATAATAACAAATAAAATAACATATGATAAAATAACGTGTTAAATGGGTGGAAATCCCTAGATCAATGTTTATATTAACACTCACGCATTGACTCTGTCGGCTATGTTTTGCCATGCATGCTCACTTTCTTTTGCAGCTGTGGCTGTGTTACTTTTTTCCGCGGAATTTGCATGTTATCGGCATATGCTGCCATCAGAATTTCGGCCTCAAGCGCTGTAAGATACATTGACCGCGCCTTCTTTCCCTCCGTCTCCATGGTGACTCGCTTAATCTGTGCTCCGCTTATCAGGGCTTTATGTATCCTCGTCCGCGCGCTTCACTAGGGGTTGACGCAACTCCGCGTTGATTGAACTAATTGTTATCAGCCTTTCTGAAACCGAATATTCCGAGTTGGACAGTTCGGGGTTACTCAACCCTGAGTATCGTTTTTCACTCTGAGTTTTCTAAACCGGCTTCCTGAAACAGGGCCCAGGTCCAGGTACTCTCGCCACAAAGGGGCAAACCGTACCTAGACCCAGGAGATGTAACCCTTTTCCCTGAAGTGGAGACAAGCAGACCGCCCCCTTATCTCCATTAGCAGGTAGGCCCCGCATCCCAGACCCCAATCTGACGGCCAGCACCTCCTCCCAGCCCCGACGGTTAACAGAGAACAGGGGTGAGTGAAGACACTGATATGTAGTGTTGCTGCGTGCTGTTCTAAAGTGCATTTAAAACACAGGAGCGCATGGTCAATGCTCCCTCTAAGCTGCGCGCGTGCGCAATTGCGCACTGCTGGCACGTCTCTGCGCACAAAAAAATCCAACCTGAATTGAAACTTAAACTTTAACAATCCTGTTCTGCAGTGTGAGTCAGTGACTGGCTGCTCCCGTATGGGATTAGAACGATGCCACCTCATCCCAAAGTCCAGCCAATGATGCGATTCACATTCGTATATACGCAGCCAATCAACGTCGCTGACAGGCTCTGACAGCGTCCTTATGTGCGACACCGGTGTTTTAGCAAAGCGGCTGATGTGGAGTGAAGCCACGTTAATGACAACGTGCACAACCATTGGAGATGTGAACAGGACAGACGGAACAACTGACGGACAAAGTGAGGACTTTATACCAGTTTGTAAATTGTGTTGATCGGCCACGTAAAACCAGAGTTATGATAAAATATCTGCAATGTTTGTTTTTCTTCCTGAATACTGTCGTTGTTTATATTTACTGCAGGAAGAAACGGTAAAAACTGCGTTTGATAAGGAAAACGCTACAAAGCCTGTGAACAAAGACAAACCTCCTCCCAGCCTTTAATGCTGTAATTTGATTATTTTAATAAACATGTAACTTGGATGATTCGATGCTGGCGTGACCACAGTGCACGTCTGCTGTCGCTCACAGTGGTCCGAGTGTCCGCTCAGGGAGTTTGTGTGTTCAGACACGTGAAACATTACAGGGAACGTTGGTCACGGTGCTTCCTGCCAGAGAGCAGCATGGCTCCTCCCCAAACCCTCAGTGTCTATACGTGTTTCAAATTGAGAGGTGGGCACCGGCGCCAGAGGTGGGTTTGAATACACAGACCATCCTCTGGATGCCGTGTAGCGTGCCCAGCCCCAAGACCCTATATGTAGGTGTTATGTGAGAGCGTGAGTAATGTGGATGTCTAGGTTGCGGAATAAAATTGAGGCACAGGCGTCCAGAAGGGGACAGAGGGGGAGTGCCCCACCCTAGTGACACACCTGCACCCCAAGCCCTGCATGTGTGTGGGTGTGGTGGAGCGGGAAGAGGGAGGCACCTGAGGATGGGGAGGGAAGAAAGGAAGGGGAAGTGGCCCCTCCCCGGGGCCAGCTGCCCCGCTGACCCCAGTAGGCACCCCCGCTCCCTGGAGTCCACCAAGGCCAGGGGGCCCAGGCCCATCCGGAGCCCATCTGGGGCACCCGGCAGCGGCACCGCCCAGCCCCACATAACCCCGGGCAGCCCCACCCGACCCCATTGCAGAGAAAACTGCACCCGACCCATCATCCAATCATCTCTCAGACTACACAAGACAATAAACACCCAGGTTGAGCTCATTCTCCACCTCTCCCCCACCAGCAGTGAGCTCCTGGAGAGAGGAGACCTCCTGCAAAGATGTTGCTTATCATTTTTAATATGTACAAAAATAAAATCAAGACGATGAATTTGAATTAAGAACTCAAAGTCCAAGACGTCAAAAATCTGTTAAATAAGGATACAAAAACAAAGGATATATATCCATTTCTGTTAAATACAACTGATGGAATTTGCAAAGCAAACTAATCTGCGTTGTGTTATTAATAATCTTTAATGTTCGAATAATCTTCACTACCCGGGTCGCCACCGTCACAGACACACTCTGACATGATCGGCTCGATTGTGCCACATGTGCTTCTGTACTGTGAGCTGCCCCCTTTTCAAAGATGTTCAACAATGTCTTCAATAATAATTATAAAAACAAAATTGATCTGGGACACACAGCATCTTCCCCCTGGGCCAGCGCACTTTTGGGCCGATGAGCCGGGCTGCAGGCCCAATTACCAGCCCACAGGGTTGGCCTGGAATATCCAATCAGAGTCCTTAATGACACAGGCCCCTCCCCTAGTTGCTGTTCCAGCTTGTAGAAAAAAATTATTGTGGAAGAAGTTGAAGAAAAGGTGAAGCTAGAAACAATAAAAAGAAATTAAAAGTAGATGCAGCACCGTGTCGAGTTAACCACGTTAGCTGCTGTTAGCTCCTGCACTGTGAACTGTAGTAACAGGCAGTAACCAGGCCTCCACAAGCTGTGGTGACGTGAGGAAGAGACACAGGAAGTGAAATTAACATGGTAAGTAAATAGATGGGGGACATAATTAAGAGAGAACTAAATAAATATGACTTCAGGAAAAACCCAGTGAACTAAAAATATGCAGAACATCTCCAGATGTGTTGACGCGAGCAGCCTGAAGGCCGTGCTGCAGGTGTCTGACACCTGGAGGCGTCAGTGAGGCTCTGTGAGCAGGTGTTTGGCTTCTTCCAAGCTCACAGCAACAGACACGAGCCAGCGCCTGATGAACAGGAGCCGAGTCAGCAGGATCAGCAGAGCTTTTACTCTGGAAGAGCTTCAGTGGTATTTGTTTGTTTGTGTCTCACTGCCATGAATGATCTATGTTCGTGACATCACTAGATGACCAAAACACATCAGGAGTGGAACAGACCACGCCTCGTCCTAGAATCGTTCGGCGGCGCTTTCACGCGTCGGAGCGTTTAAAGAGCTGAGAGCGGCTTCTTCACGCTGAGCTGTCCTGTTTTGGTGCTTTGGAGCAATCCTGGCCTCCTACTGCTTTGCTACAGAATCGTTTAATTCCGGTGCCATCCAGTGGTACCAGGCCTCTTGGCAAATGCCCAATCTGGTGAAGCTCTCTCTGATGGACCCCCACAGTCCAAAACGGCACGCCAAAAAGAAAAAAAAACAGTGCTTACACATTAAACCCACCCCAACCGGTCGCAGCAGATGGCCCCGCCCCTCCCTGAGGCTGGGCGGTTTCTTCCTGTTCAAAGGGAGTTTTTCCTTCCCAGGTGCTTCGTACTGTAGAGTGAAAACTCTGCATCAGCAGAAACAACCACCAACAATCATATGACCCCCTGTGAGCAGCACTTTGGCGACAGTGGGAAGGAAAAACTCCTTTTTAACAGGAAGAAACCTCCAGCAGAACCAGGCTCAGGGAGGGGCGGGGCCATCTGCTGCAGCCGGTTGGGGTGAGCGAAGATGTAGCTAAGAATCAGAGGTGGTGCTCTGCACACCACCGAACAGCCCAGAGACGGCGGTCGTTTACCCCATAAATGCATTTGATATGTAAATAATAAAATGCACGAACAGTTTGTGAAGGTCTCAGTTTAATGTTTCAGATTATAAACTCTCTCCATGCTGGGACACCTCAGATTCCTGTCTGCTTCCCACAGACTGAACATGGAAACATTTAAACACAGGAAATATCTACAACTCGTGGGAAAATCCCTCATGGGGAAGTGAAAGGTTTGTTGGACGTGACGTAGAAACTCTCACAGGTATTCTCACCTG
Source organism: Diplotaxodon limnothrissa (assembly GCF_057381915.1). Lineage (NCBI taxonomy): Eukaryota > Metazoa > Chordata > Actinopteri > Cichliformes > Cichlidae > Diplotaxodon > Diplotaxodon limnothrissa. The sequence continues at coordinate 39,297,312 of NC_140606.1, read as the reverse complement.
GCGGAGATTTCAGTTTCATTCATGGACATAATGGTAAATGGCCTGTATTTGTATGACGCTTTACTAGTCCGTAAGGACCCCAAAGCGCTTTACACTATACACAATCATCCACCCATCCACACACTGGTGATGGCAGCTACATTGTAGCCACAGCCGCCCTGGGGCGCACTGACAGAGGCGAGGCTGCCGGACACTGGCGCCACCGGGCCCTCTGACCACCACCAGTAGGCAACGGGTGAAGTGTCTTGCCCAAGGACACAACGACCGAGTCTGTCCGAGCCGGGGCTCGAACCGGCAACCTTCCAATTACAAGGCGAACTCCCAACTCTTGAGCCACGATCGCCACATAATCCCACTCATTTAAGCTCCCTGTTACACGTTGTTGTATTTAACTTGAGCTGCTGTAACAAGAGAAGATAAATCATACCCAGCAGCCACTTTATTAGCTACACCTTGCCAGTACAGGACTGGACCCTGTTTCTTCTTCCCAGCATCGACGAGGTTCTGGAAGCATTCCTCAGAGACTCTCTGTGTTGACGTGACACCATCACAGACTTACTGCAGAGCTGTGGACCGCATCCATGACATGTGGTGACTGTGGAGGCGTTTGGAGGACGGTGAACTTGTCACGGACGTGCCAAGAAACCATCACGCCCTCCCGACAGAGAGATCCTGGATGTTGTGGCAGATATTCTGTAGCTCATCTGCTTCAGGGTGTGATGTGCTCAGAGGCGCTCTTCTGCATACCTTTGTTATAATAAGTTATATAAGTTTGGTCATTCTCCTCTGATCTGGGGCACCACCCGAGCAGTTTCTTCCAGAGATCTGTACTCTGTAAACTCAGCAGCTGTACCTAATAAAGTGGGCAGTGAGTGTAGATATAAAACTTCATAGAGTTCATAGAGGCGTACTGCCACCTGCTGGTAGAAAAATATCAGTCGTGTGACGGGAATATTTCTGTTGTTGACATAATTCCACAGATCTTTCCTCAGGATGCGATGAAGCGTTGAAGCGTTCAGCACTCGTCTTTTAGTGTTTCCTGGTTGTAGTGGAGGAATCTGTGGTTCTGCAGGAACACGCAGCTGCTCGAGCTCCGGAAACAAACTCAGGTTCAGGTGAGCTCAGAGGCTTTAAAGACGTGGTGACTTTAAAAGTGTACAAACTGGTCCAGGGACAGTTTTTTAGTTCAGACTCTACAACAGCACGAAGGCCTCTGTGTAGCTGACCTTTGACCTTCGTGTATCAGCTGTTTCACCTCTATAGAAATGAAATCAGAACCAGGGCTGCTGATATGTAGCACCAAATATTCAACGAGCACTAAAAGTTTGAAAAACCCTTCGTGACCACGCCTCTCGTTTGAAACACGTGACCTCCAAATGAGAAGCTGTCGGCAAAGTTCAGGGGTCACATCCAGACACGCGTCTGTGGTTCAGGCACCAAAAGCACTTTGGTTAAAGGGTCAGTGTGGTCCAATCAGCCGGCCGGATCGTGGACCGGTGGCTCGTTTGGAGGCAGAGATTCGTTCTGTTACTTGGGATGCTGTTAGCCTAGCTTAGCATACAGGCTGAAGGCTCATGCTTCTTCCTGTTTCTTCACTGCGTCCACGACAGGAATGTAATGACAGCTGCAACAGGAAGTGAGCTGAGGCGGGGCTAACAGCATCTCAGAACCTTTCCTTTAACGCAGATTTAACTGAGCGCGTCCTCTGAAGTCCTTCTAATATCTGAGGCTGAACTCACACTGGTTTCACTGGTTACTCGCTGACTTTTGTCCACACTGGTTTTCCCAGCACGGGCCTCCCTCTCTCACCGCTTTCAGAGACTCTCATTGGTCGAGGAGGTCCCGGCCTCCCTCAGCCCGGCTGGCTGCAGCTCGTGCTTCTTCATGTGCTTCCTGAAGACTCGGGCTCCGCTCAGGTTCTTCTGGCAGATGTCGCAGAAGTACGGCCGAGCCTCCGAGTGCACGTCCACGTGGTAGGTGAGCTCGAGGGCGCGGCTGAAGCTCTTGCTGCACAGCGGGCACTGGTAGCGGACGCCCGAGTGCGTCAGCTGGTGCTCTTTGAGCGAGCTGCGCTGCTTGAAGGTCTTGGGACAGATGGGGCACTGATACGGCCGGGCGTCGGTGTGCAGACGCTGGTGCCGGCGCAGCGCGCTGGAGAAGGTGAAGCTCTTGCTGCAGATGCTGCAGGTGTAGGGTCTCTCTCCCGTGTGGATCCTCTGGTGCTCTGTCATGTGCACGTGCTGGATGAAGCTCTTCCTGCAGGTGGGGCACTGAAAGGGACGCTCGCCCGAGTGGATCCGCAGGTGCTTCTGCAGCGCCGACGCTTTGAAACAGTCGCGCCCGCAGACGGGGCAGCAGTGCCGTGATTTCCCATCAGCCCCACTGTCGGCCTGTGGATTCAAGGGTCCGCGAGGACTTGTGGGCCCATCGCAATCTAAGGATCCATCAGGGTGTAAAGGTACATCAGGAACTGTGGGCCCGTCAGGGTCTGTGGATCCGTCAGGGTCTGTGGGCCCGTCAGGGTCTGTGGGCCCGTCAGGGTCTGTCAGAGACATCAGAGAGAACTCAGAGGAACACCGACTGCTGCTGAGGAGAGTGCCTGCAGGCTTTATGAGGGCAGTCAGCGTTTCAGGGTCAAACATGCAGCCATCCAATCATCATTTAGAAAAAAACCAAACTGCCGCTGCCCTCACAGAGCCAGTCGGGAACAATCAATAACTAATTAGTTAAAGATGAAGACTCACTGCCGCGCGCTGGCCTCCAGTCCTCTTCCTCACCATCAGAGTTTATCAGCCCGCTCACGTCTGGCTCTTTATGCTCCTCGCTGTTGGGGCGGGGTTTGTTAACAGAGGGCTCAACTCCGGTGAAAACATCTACGGAGGTCTGTAGAAGTAGACAAAGACAGGAGGAAATCAAACTACAGTTAAATGTTAGCGTGATTATGTCTCCAGATAAATGGAAGTAATTTAAAATCAGTGTGACGTGATGTGAATGGCGAGCACGCGGGTTCACACAGAGGACCGGAGCGTCTGTCGGTGAGGCCTTACATTTACAGCTGCTGCGTTCTGTGCTGACCTCGTTCTGCACCTCAGACCTGCACACAGGTTCACCTGAGACCAGCTGTTTTCTTACCTGCTCATTCATGCCTTCATCCACCTCCTCCTTCTTCTTCATCCCCAGCTCCACCTTCCCGCCCTCGATCTTCATGTCGAACCAGAACACCTGAAAGATGCACAAAATCTGATCTGAGTGCAGTTTCTATCTCCCGCCTTCAGTCAAACGCACGCTCAGATGAAAGAGGTTTGAAGTCTGGGCGTCACCTTGTCGGCGGGGTCGGCGATGAGCCCGTCCCTGATGTGGGTCCTCATGTGCTGGCGCAGCAGGCAGGGCTTCAGGAAGCTCCGGGGGCAGATGCTGCAGGCGTGCGGCTTGTCGGCCATGTGGGTCTTCCTGTGCACTCGCAGGGTGGCCGCGCTGCTGAGGATCTTCGCGCATACCGGGCAGCGGTGCGGCTTCTCCGAGTCGTGGACCTTGGCGTGCTCCAAGAGAGCCGACATCCCCGGGAAGCTCCTCCCACAGCTGAGGCAGCTGTGGGAGGAGCTTCCCTTCGGAGTATCGGTGCTCCCGTCTGAGGACGAACAGGAAGAGGGAGTGAAGGACGTGCGTAACTCAGCTGTTCATGTCACCTGGTGCCGTATCGTTAAAGCTCGCTTCAGTGTAAACCTGAGCTCCACGGTTCCTTCAGCCTGTTCCCACCCACACAGATTTACCCACTGCCACAGCCCACCCGAGTGACGCTGACCAGTGTGAGAGGAACTTGTTCCACTTTCTAAAACACAACAATAAGCTCAGTCACTTTAAATGTCACATCCTTTTTCTTATTTTGGTCCCTGATGCAGAATTATTCACAATCACCGGACCTGACAACCCTCTGCAAACGTCCTCCACAGCTGTTCAGACCTCACTGCTCTCTCCAAACATCACTCAGTTCATGCCGCACTAAATTCACTCACACAGCTCAGTCTCGATCTCACCACACTGCCTAACGCCCGAGTCCTCGCCAGCTAATCTGCTGTAGGACACGCAGGAGCACGCCAACATCCAACAGCAGCACACCGGCGCCGAGGAAAGGTGTTAGCTGAGATGTGACGGATGTTCAGGGATAACGTTTACACTCTGGAGTCATTCAGGAGAAAAAGCCTCCGTGGATTCTCACAGACTAAAAGGACGGACAGCTAAACTGTGGAGAACATAACGTGTGGCATGAAATGAAAAGCTGCTTTGCCGCAGCGCGAACGGGCCGACCCGTCTGAAACGAGGAGCTGGAGTTTCTCACCGGTCGCCGAGTCTGCGTTCCCGTTCTCCACTTTCATCCCGCTGAGCGATTCACCCGTTTTCTGGAACAGAGCGCAGATCTGAGGTCAGTTTACCTGCATCAGCTGTGAGCAGATTATGAAGCTAACCTGCGGCTCCTACATTTCAAACACGTCCTCCATTGAGGACGTCAAATAATCCTCTTACATTCTGCACTTATTTCCAATTTCTGCATGTTTCTGAAGTCGAGGCTGACTGCTCACCGGCTGGTCTGAAGGCTGTGATTGGTCGTCAGCGGCGGCGGTGCTGCACTCTTCCCTGCCGTGGATCTCCTGATGCTTCCTCAGCACTCTGAGCACAGAGAAGCGCTTCATGCAGACGTCGCACTGGTACGGCCTCTCTCCGGTGTGAGAGCGCATGTGCTCCTTCAGCCGCGACGCTCGGCCGAACTCTCGGCCGCAGACGCCACAGGTGAACTGCTGCGCCCTCTGGTGGAGCTGCCGGTGCTGCAGCAGCTTCTCCACAGACAAGAAGTCCTTCTGACACAGGAAGCAGTGAAGATTCATCTCCCCCTGAGTTTCAGACAGACGGAGAACAACCTGAAGCTTCAACTTTTAGCTCAAACCAACTCACAGCAGCAGCTTTACATCTTTACAAGGAGGAAGACAGAACCAGGCTCGGGAAGAGAAAGCAGAGAATAAACAGAGGTAATGCTGATAGTGTCTGTCTGAGTGCAGACGAGACACCCGATATCTCGCCCTCTGTGGCGACACGTTGTGTCTTAAAATAAAGACCTGAGAATCGAATCGCAGACTCGGGGGTCAGAAGGGCGTCGACTACGATAATGAGTCCGACCTGGAGTTGAAGAGACAAAATGATCCCTGAGAGGAACCAGGAGAGCAGAGGGGACCCTGTCCCAGCGCTCTGCTGTCAGGTTAACACCTGGTGTTCAACATCTGGTTCTCCAGCTGTGGGGGGACACGTTACTGTTCGACTTCACTGGGAATTGTCTGATGTTTCCTCAGAGAACGTCAGTCTTCCTTCTCTCTCCCCAACCAATCACAGCAGATGGCCCCGCCCCTCCCTGAGCCTGATTCTGTCCGAGGTTTCTTCCTGTTAAAAGGGAGTTTTTCCTTCCCACTGTCGCCAAAGTGCTGCTCATAGGGGTCATATGACTGTTGGGTTTTCTCTGTATGTATTGTTGTAGGGTCTACTGTACAATATAAAGAACCTTTGGAGCTTTAAAACTGAATTGGATCGCTGTGAGCTCCACCTCCAAACAGAACTTCGGACTTGGTGTTTCTCCTGTTATCCGTCCGAGTCCTGAATTCTGCTTGACTGGTCCAAATGAATTCCCGCCTCTTTTCCCAGGATTTCAGTGTGAAGTTGGAGGAGGTCAGGGCAAAGCGTGACACTAAGTGAAACTAAGTGAATTTAAGCTTCAGTTCGTTGAGCATGAACCTGATTTTATTGCTTATGACAGACAGAAACTGCGAGGAGCGGCGCGTGAGCCAGAAACAGCCAATCACAGCGAGCCTCTCGCCTACTTTAAGTCACGACACAAAAGGAAAATGTGACACTTCTAAGGAAACTGTTCACACAGACCAATCCCTCCTTTCACACTCTTCCAGCAGTCATGTGACCACACCTGTGTAACACTCACCTCTCCGTCGACACCTTCGACTTTGACCACCTGGATCTGCTCGGCGTGCTTCTGCAGGTGTTTCCTCAGCAGACCCGGCCTGTTGAAGCTCTTGCCGCACAGCGAGCAGGGGTGCGGCTGCTGCCCCGTGTGCAGCCTCACGTGATCCCTGAAGGACGACGCCATGGAGAAAACCTTCTCGCAGACGGAGCAGGAGTACAGGTTCTGTCCCGTGTGGGTTTTCTGGTGGTCGACGAGCCCCGTCCTGGAGGCGAAGCTCTTGGGGCACAGCGAGCAGAGGAACGGCCTTTCTCCAGTGTGAGTGCGCTCGTGCTGGACGAGGTGGCGCCGCTGGACGAATCCTCTCCCGCACACCGAGCAGCAGTGGGGTTTCTCTGCGGCGTGGCCGAGCCGGTGACGCCGCAGGCAGCTGAGCTGGGCGTAGCTGACACCGCAGTCGGGGCAGGAATACGGCTTCTCTCCGGTGTGAACCCGCTGGTGGACCGCCACGTTTATCTTCTTTGTGAAGCGTTTGCTGCACAGCGAGCAGCTGTACGGCTTCTCGCCCGTGTGGGCGGTCATGTGATCGACCAGGCGGGAGGGACGCGAAAACTCCCGGCCGCATACCGAGCACCGGTGGCGGCGCTTTGACCGGTGAGCGCTGTCTGAAGCCGGTTCATCTGGTACAGAGAGACTCTGCACACCTGGATCGAGCCCCGCCCCTGCAGGACACAAACACATAAATGATCATTAAAATCACGTTTTATTTTATTATTTTTATTTATTTATTTTTTGATGTTGGAGTGTTTATTTTTAAAATCTAACCTTTGACTGTTGAATGAAATGTGAAGATAGTAATGGGTGAGGACAGTGATGAGACCACTGGGATTATCTTAGCATGGATACTTTATACTTATAAAGTAATTATATTAGCACATTTTCCCCAGTGTGTAGAAGAGATAAGCAATGCCTAGTGCTGAAGGTTACAGTCCCGCTGTTCTTTCCCCAACATAACCACTCAGACTGGCCATAATCATTCTCATTTCATATGGCGCAGTCCCAGGCAGTGCCATGTAATTGTACTCGCAAAGAGCCGTGTAATATTATGCACACCCTAGAAAGAATGTATCAGAAGAATATTACACATGCTTTTAAAATGTCCTTTTACAGTAATGACACTGACATTGCTGTGGCAGTTGAAGGGCACACAGTGGGGTTGCATAATCTGCAAACTGGGAGGAATAAAAAAATGTATAAAGATATATTTTAAAGTTTTGTGGGATCAACTTAGCATTTCAAATCCCCATTAAATGAACATAGACTAGTCAGGTGGACACAATGTCTTGCATATTTTTCTATTTGCTATAGAAAAGTAGTAGCTCAATTTTGTTTCCTATTTTCTTTTTTTTTCTTTTTTTGCCTGTCCCGTTTGGCTCTTTTGCATCAGAATTGTTGTCTAAAGGCAAAGAAAGATGCCCAACGGATTTACTTTACCAAACTGACCATCCCAGCCTTGCCGTAATGGTCTATTTGATTCACCTTTTATTGTTTATTTTATTTTCACTTACTGAATGCGGGACAGACTTGACTGGGGGAAAGAAGGGGAGAAAGAGAAATCACGTTTTAAAGGATTTCAACTTTCAATATGAATCACGTGAAAACCAATCAGAAGAGCAGCGGTAGAGGAGGACGCTGGGCAGACGCTCCTCCTGCAGCCTGTTGCTGATACCTGCAGAGCTGTTGGATCCAGCCTTGGCCTGATATCAGCGCTCCCCCCGTAACTCCGCTCTGACACTAAAATAACCCAACGAGGGTCCCTAACCTTGAGCAGGGAGCTGCTGACAGTCCTCTCCTGTTTCCTCAGGCTCCTCCTTCACTCCATTCATCTCCTCATGCTCTCCTCCTCCTCAGTGTTGATGCGTCTCCTTCAGGCTTCTGAAATAATAATAATAATAATAATTGCATTTATATAGCGCTTTTCGAGACCCTCAAAGCGCTTTACAATCCCACTGTTCACTCACTCTCACATTCACACACTGGTGGAGGCAGCTACAGCTGCAGCCACAGCTGCCCTGGGACAGACTGACAGAGGCTGCCATATCGCACCATCGGCCCCTCTGGCCAACACCAGTAGGCGGTAGGTGAAGAGTCTTGCCCAAGGACACAAGGACCAGGACAGAGAGAGCTGGGGATTGAACCAGCGACCTTCCGGTCCCTGAACCACATTCGCTCCGACCAATAAACAATTGTTCACAAGCTTCCTGCTCACAATGAAAGCACCACAGAGTGTTAGTGTGCAGACGTACCTGAAGCCTGGTTGGTTTCCTCTGAGATGAGCCGCATGAAGCCGCCGTCGCCCGGCTGGAGTGAATCCTCACACTGAGACAGAAGCAAACATTAATCAACCTTAAACGTTCGTCAGCGTCTGCGACACCACTCTGTCCTGATGACACACCGATGAGCCAGCGTGGCTCACCATCATCAGGAGTCTTCTCTCATTCCTCTGTCCTCGTGACCTGAAAAGAAGCCTCGGCGCTCCACGCTGACGGATGTTTCACTGATCGGTCGCTTTGAATCAGCTAGATCGATACACCGCAGCCCCGCCTCCTCTCCATTTGCACACAGCATCACTCAGCTTAACTTCATCATCCTCCGGACCTCTCCACGTATCACTGGACGCCTCCTCCCCACAGACCACTACCCTACTGGGGGCCACTTCTCCAACAGAAGGGAAACAAGGAGAATTTAACCTTTATCTGTTCAAATCATGGTCAGTATGTGCGAGGTGGTCAGGAGGTCCAAAAGTGAGTCTGCAGCCATCTGTGAGACATGGTGGAGGCTCTGTCCTGGTTTCAGCTGCATGTCAGCCAGCGTTGGAGAGCTTTGATCAAACTGATCAAGTATGATCATCAGAGTTTGATCCACCATGCAGGAACATCTAGAAACATCTGATTGGCAGCACCTGCCAACGCAGTGAAAGCACATCTGGATAGAAACACATGCAGTGGATCGCCACAGGCAGTTTTAGACTCAGATCAATTGTGGGATTAAGTACTGAACAGTCGTGAGCAACGTGATGCTGCCGCACAGTCGACGGCAAAACGACACGGGAAGCCGAGCTCGACTCCGCGGGTACCGCATGCTGCGCTCTGTTGGTCACAGGGAGCTGAGATAAAGAAACACATCGGTGCGTTTGTAAGAACACTGTTATTATAACGTTACAGGACACTGTGCCAGCGCTACAGGACGAAAGAGACTGAACAGAAAATGTGAATGTACCTTTAAGCTTCATGCTATTAAAAAGTCACTTTATAACAAAATAAATACAAACCAACAAAAATATCTTTCATACAAAAAGTAAACTTTGTTCAAATGTGTATTGTCCACATGAACAGTATGTTTGAAATCCATTTGTACGTTTTATTTTTAAATGTTCAATTAATTTTGTTTGTGCTCCAAATAAATTAGAAATTGCCCTCTTCTCTTGTTCTGTGCCCCACCTGAGCCCCAGGTGTGGGACCGTCACTGTGGAACACCATAAGTCATGGATGGGCCTCCCCAGAGCCCGGACCCCTGAAGCAGTGTGGGATCATCCTGACAGGGAACAGAACAACCGGCAGAAACATCCAAAGCAGCAGGCTGGAGAGCTGCTGGAGGAAGCTGCCCGAGTGGTTCAGTGTTTGCACATATTTCACGTTTTCATCACAGAACATAAAGAAATGAGAGGTGGCTCAAGACTTTTGCACAGCGCTGTGTGTCTTTGTCTGCTCTCACTGTCTGTTTCTTCTTCCTTTACCGCACGGTGAGCATTAAAGTGTGTGTTCGGAGCTTCCTGATCACACAGACAGCAGCTCGGAGCTCACGCTGATGGTTTTTGGTGCTTTAACTCGGAGCATCAAACGGACAGCCAGCTAGCCCATCAGCTAGCCTAGGAGCTAGCCCGCTATGTTAACGTAAAGCGTTCAGAGAGAAGCCCGGAGCTTCAAACACACTCGTCCGTACAGAATGGGCAAAGAAACGCCCGAAAAAGGATCTAAACCCGACGGTGTTACAGGAGCATCCCTGACAGCAGAGCGGCTGATGCTTAGCTGTGAGTGCGGCTAGCGCATGCTAACGCTAATTAGCTGTGATGGAGGCGGAGCGCCGGTTTAAAGGCTTCACAGCCGCCTTTGGCGAGCTAACCTGCAGGTGTACGGATGGAGCTCTCACCTGTCTGTCAGCAGCACTCACACCGACTCCAGGAGAACTGAAAACCGGAGAATGTTTTTAAAAAAATGAAGAGCCAGACAGCAGGTGAGTCCCAACTGAACCCAACAGTGCTGCCGCCGCTGGCCGGAAGGTGAACTACAACAACACTGCAGCGAGAGGCGGGCGTCCGCGTGCGCTCACGCACACTTGAGGTGACACAAAAGGAGCCAGATGTTTCCATCTACGTCATCATACTTCACCTCAGCCTCACCAACATCTGCAGCAGCTTCACAGTCACCTGTGAACTCTGCGGGTGAGACTGCAACAACCTGGAGGTTACTCACCTGGAACTCATGGACAGGTTATCACACAGGTCAAGCCAAGGCCTTTATTTTATTCTTCCTCCCACATGAAGGCAAACTGAATATTTGAGCTTATTCATCTCTTCATCAAATATGCAACACGGCGGCGAGGCTGCCTCTGTGAAAGGCGGCGCTGCCTGTTTTTTAGGGACTTCCCTCTGAAATGTGACCTCGACACGTCCTGTAAACAAACACCAACTCAAACTGAAGTGACGACAACAACAACAGTGTGGGGTTTTTTTTTAGGATGAACAGGAAGTGTCTTTAATTCTGGACACTGACAGCAGATCATCACAAACATGGAGCTGAGTGAAGCTCAGGACCGTCGCCGCCGCTGGCAGGAGGTCACCACACACACCTTGCACCCCTCCCCCCACAGTCAGTCTACTGCTTCTTCTTCACCACGTGAGCGCAGTCATATTTGCCCCGCACCACGGTGAGTTTGACCCCGGGCAAGTCCTGTGTCCGACCCCCCTGCACAAGCACCACGTTGTGCTCCTGCAGGTTGTGCCCCTCCCCGGGAATGAACACCACCGCCTCCTTCCCGTTGGACAGCCGCACGCGGGCGCACTTCCTGTTGGCGGAGTTGGGCTTCTTGGGCTTTCGGATCATCGTCTTCAGGATGACCGCCTTCAGCTGGGGGCGGCCAAACGTGGCTCCAACGGCTTTGGGAGGGACTTTGGGCTTCCCTTGGCGATGCATCTGGTTGAGCGTGGCCATGGTCCTGGACAGGAGGGGGGCGGTCCATGCAGAGGCGTGCTGGGACGCTGCAGAGGGAGGGGTTTATGGTTAAACACTGAAATAAAGTCGGCGCTTGTTCACCTGATGTCTGACACACACCTTGAATCAGCGACGTCAGTGCCGGTCTCAGACTCCACAGAGACGCCATTCCTGAAACATCAGACGAGAACAACTGTCAGGAGACCGTCAACCATCAGCTGACACGCCCACATCAAACACTATTATACTGTTATACTATACTGAAACATTATTTCAGGTTGGTATTTTGGGCTGGGTCACCTGACCCCTCAGCGGGTTGCATCTTTTAACGTCAGCTCCGCCCAAACTTTTCATCAGCACTTTAAAATCAAACGTTTGCGACGCGTTTGGGACGACTCGTCACAGGACTCTGGCATTTATTCAGGAAACAGAGCGGTCCTCGTCTTTGTCCGTCAGACGAGCGTCGGCGCAAAGCTCGGCTTGTGTCTCGTGTTATAAATCAAACAGCTCACTGACAGCTGGACTCGCTCATCGGCTGTGAAACTTTACTTCCTCCCTGCGAGGTCAGTTTGGCTGTTATTACACGTCAGCACCTGTAACAGTACAAAAACATAAATCTGCAGCTGTTAGACTGCACGTGAAACACGTTGTGTATAAAGGCTCATTTGCATCATAGAGCCCTGCTCTCTAGAACTGACTGTGTGTGAAGCTGGATTTAAGAAATAGTGCTTTATAAAGTTTTTAACAGCATGTTTACAGCCATCTCGTTTCAGTACAGGTGGTGTTGGTTGGTCACAGCTACAACAGTTTCTCTAACTGACCTCAGGTCAGCAGGAAGTGTGTGCCAAGAACAGCACCACAGTAACTAGAAGCATCCTCAGCTCTGAGATCTGATCTGGGCACAAAGACCAGCAGCTGGTGGCCGACAGGTGTGTCCGGGTTCTGGTGGCGTACTCGGAGAACAAGCCGCTGAGAGCTTTGAGCTGATGGAAACCATTTTAAAAGGTGACTGTGCAGGACTGGGAGCCAGTGACGTGTTACCATAATCTAACCTGCTCGATATGAAACATGAATTCATCTGATTACAAAGAAGCTGAAAAGAAACTAAAAGGTTCGTCTTGGCAGCAGGACACGAGCTTTCCGTGGCTTCTCTAGAATTACTGCAGATTAAACCTTTGTTTTTACGCGCGAGCACGCAGCAGCTCTCGGTGGGTCCTCGTGCACGCGTCAGCGTTTAACGTCTGTTAAACTCACGAGAACTGAACGCGTGCAGTTGTTCCACTAAACCTGGGGTGGGCAACTCCAGGCTCGGGGCCGGTGTCCTTGAACCAACACAGCTGATTTAAAGGCTAAATTAGCTCCTGCAGTTCTCCAGAGGTTCTCCTAATCATGTGGTTCAGGTGTGTTGACCCAGGGTGCGATCTAAAACCTGCAGGACACCGGCCCTCGGGGCCTGGAGTTGCCCACCCCTGCACTAAACTCCTGTGGAAGGAGCACACCTGTGCACGCGCTGATGTTTATACGTAGACAGCGTGGCTAACGCTTAACATCGGCTAGCTTCAGGACACACGCGCACACACACAGGGGTTACCGGAAGTTTGCTCGCTCCACGCACACCTGCTGAGAGTCCCGGACAAACAGCCTCCGCGCCGGCGGAAGGAATCGGAACTCTGACCGGTCAAAGTATTGACGGCATTCCAGTGAAATCTATCAAGGACGTCGCGGCACGAGCACCACGACCTCTCAACAACCCGGAAATCCTTCCGCTGTCAGTGCGGCCTCCACTGGCGCATTACTGCCCCCTGCAGGACGAAATATGGCCTGCATTTGTATAGCGCTTTACTCGGTCCCTAAGGACCCCAAAGCGCTTTACACTACATCCACCCATTCACACACACAGTCACACACTGGCAATGGCAGCTACATTGTAGCCACAGCTGCCCTGGGGCGCACTGACAGAGGCGCCCCAGGACCAGCGGACGGGGTCACTTCGCGTTTCTCCTGATTTCTTCTTCTTCCTCCTGCCGTCCATCCATGAACCTCCTGAGCTCCTCTTCTCCTCCCTCCTCCGCACATGCTCAGACCTTCACAGCAGGCCTCACCTCGGTCTTTAAACCTTCCTTTTCACTCGTGCCGCTCTCC